>NC_060893.1:9830272-9975272 GCF_014805685.1 Silurus meridionalis | reverse complement strand
TCTGTCTGACAGTTGCCAAGACGCTGAAAACTATAAAACAGTTTGTGAGGTAAATGGTGTATATGATACACTACCTACAGTGAACATTTATTTTGTCTCAGGCTTTTGTCAAACCATTTTCTTTACACTTAACATTTATTCAAATCTAACTCTGTAAGATGTCTCCTAATTTTGGCCTATCTAGGTGATGTTTCTCTGTTAGATGATATGGTATTTTTTGTTTGTCAAAATAGCTTTCACTTCTGCCTCTCAAAAATTTTTAAAGAAAGGGTTCTTTCACCAATTTATCCTTAATTTGCACTTTCAGCTGTCTGTGAACTTCTCCTTTCGGGAGTTTTGTTGGTGTCACTAAATGCAAATGAGCAATGGCATACAAGAGCTTTGCACTTTACAGGTAATTGCATTCATCAACATATCCATGTGAGTATGTGGGAAAAAAAATACAAATAATAATAATCAAAGTTGTGTAGATTTTGTAAATTTGGTCAGGAATATTTTGTTTGGTTTGGATGACAAAATCATTCATAAAAATATGACTAAATATATATATATATATATATATATATATATATATATATATATATATATATATATATATATATATATATATATATATATAAATGAGGCCCTCTGGCAACCAGTGAAATGAAAATCAAAACATCACGTTTTCTGTGAAAATATTGAAATGAAAAAGATTGTTAAACTTTGTTTAATAAGCCATTGTTTTTGACAAGCTGTTTTCATTAATAAGCATTTGTGTCACTATTTAATGGGTTCTGTGTCACATGGTGGTTAATATCAGATTATTCAGATACAGTGCTTTATTTTTTACTTAAATGGTGTTTTATTTGTGAAACATTTTTTACTCTGTAGTAGTTTGAGTATGAATAATGTACCCACTGAACCAACATTCAATTAAAAGGCAGTCAGCTGTCGCCATCCAAAACAATGCTTACTATTAGTAGGATATTTAAGGAACTATTACCAGAATACCTTATTAGAAATTGTGTTAAAAACTGTCCTTAATGGAGTGGATATATTTTTTCTGGTATACACTTGTACTTAATTATTTCATTTCAGCTGATTTAAATTGCTACACTCTTTAAAAAAAGGAAAACAAAATTGAGTGTCCACATCCTTCCTGTAGGATTTTTGGCCAAAAGGGAATTGTATTGTAACATTGTAATCAGTACATTTTATGAGTCATTCACTTGCACCTTTTGACTATAAATGCCACATTCATAACACTTTGGTTTGGCACAATTGGAACACATCTTACAACCATACTCTTGGATTGTTGCTCAGCAACCACCGTCAGCATGCAAGGTGACTCAAACCTGTGCTAACACAAGCTATTTATCTGAACCTGACCTTGAGTTTATCTCAAGAAAAGAGCAACATATGCTGTGTAGTTTCACAGAAACAATGCAGCAGCATTGTATGAAGCACCCAGTAGTCATACTTGAGTAAAATATACCTTACCGAGTGGTGACTCAAGTAAAAGTTTAAAAAGAAAAGAAAAGAAAGGAAAGGAAACCAGCCCACTTAGCAAGCAGGTTTTAAGTACAGCTGAGCTATACAATGTGATTGAAAGCCTATTATTAAATAATATATATTACATAAATATTACCTTTTTTCAATAAAAAAGTCTCAGTGATTCTATAAAATGATTTATGGAGCATGATGTGTGAATTGCATATCAATGGACTGGCCTCCCATTTACATTGTATTCTTGCCTTTCACCAAATGTTCCTGCTTAAGGTTAAAAATCCGATGTGACCCTGACCAGGATAAAATGGCTACCGACAATAAATCAATAAATCTAGTTAGAGTCTAGATAAGAAGATTATATCTGTAAACATTTATCCACAGAATGTGTTTGCTACATTTTCCACTATAAATGCTGTGTAGTATTTTCCTCTTTGTAGCAGAAACCATTGTTTTTCATCCAGGCAACATTCAAAGTGGCTAAAGTATTATAGAATGAAACTGTAATTTAGGTAAACAAAATGAGTTCATTTATTTTATTGCTGTAAAAAAAATATATTTTTTTAATCAATTATTAACTAAATAATTACTGCAGGAGGACAGCACAGAAGCTGTTACAGTACATATATAAATGGTCCTATTACACACATGTACTGGCAAAAGAAAAAATAAAATTCATGTTCTGTTTTTTTTTTTTTTTTTTTTTTTTTTTTTACATGGCAGTGAGGTAAGCTGTGAAGTTAGTGTAGCATTAGATCTGCCAAGATGCTGTGTTGTAGTTATTTTTCCTGGATATATTATAAATTCCTGTCTCCTTTGCTACAATGGGCTATCAGTTCTTATTCACAATCAGTGCACTGATTGGCCATTCGAGAAATTGTTCGATAATAATTTTAGAGATTGCAGCAAAAGAAATTGCATGGTTTTTTTGTCTCACTTGGAATCTGTCAAAACCTTTTTCTTGAAATTTGTCAATACCGGAGATGCCCAAACTAGGGCCACTGCCAAAGTTGGCCAGTGATGATGTTTGATTTGGCACTTTCTTGCCATGTATGAGTAAAGAAAAAACAGGAAAAAGGCCACTAGCACAGACTTTTATTTCTAATGTAACATTCAACAAAATATTTGTATAAAATTTTTTAAGCTGCAAAAAAATTTTTGTATCGAAAAATAAGGACCAACTTCATGTCTTTTATTGGAGGTCACTGATATTAATAGCACATGGCTGTATTTCTTATAGCTTGACTAGCTCGATTAGGCATTAAACTCTATTGAACTATTAATGGAAGCGTTTCTGTTTCATTAAAATTTTCACTGATATATATAGAAAGATTATGTTTATTATTTTTTATATTTTACTTTGGAAAATTGTGATTACAATTACATTTTTTTTTACAAAGAATAAATGAATATTGTCAGCTTCTTTTAACTATCAGTTATTCACATAGGTACACTTATTGCAGGAATTAAATGGACTGAAATGGACTCTAAATGGAATATTTATTCAGTGCAGCTGATCTTGATCATCACTTGTGGATGCACCAGTAGATTATTCACTTCAGAGTCTCACAAAATGCAATCATCAGTTTTGAACATCTTTTAAATATTTTAGACAGATAGCTAACATGAAACAAGATGAATACTATAATGTAATGTATATTATATTATATTAGACATAATTCAATCATCTAAATGAACAGAAGCCCCAGTGTGATAATGTGTTACACAATCTTTCATCATTGATTATTTTGCTAAGATTCTGGTGCCAGTAAGCTAATTAACTTGGTTGTTATTTTGTGCAGTCAATAAAGACATTTAGCCAGCAATGTTGTACAAATTTCTCAAGTTAATCAATTAAAACCTGTTAGTACATACAATCTGTTTCCCTCATCTAGATACACTTTATGACCAAAAGTTTGTGGATGTCTGTTCATTTATACTCATATGTCCCTTTTGTACTTCTCATTTCAGATTTAGCCCATCCTTTGCTGTTATAATAACCAGTTTGAAAAAACAAACAAACAAACAAACAAAAAACATTGTAGACAATTATGTGCTTCTAACTATTTGGCAATAATTTGGGAAAGAACCTAATAAACTCCACTCAGTGCTTCACCGATGCAGGCTAAATGCAGTCAGTGCTGAAAACAAATAACTCTAACAATATATACTAGATTTGGGCAGCATGGTTGCAAGTAGCATTACTTTTCCACATCTCCATGTGACATAGTTTCTGAGTTCAGGCCACTGTCTCTAAGCTGTTTTGCATGGGTTTTTTCAGGGTTGTTTGTTCTCCATGTGCCAGTGTGGAATTCCTGGCCTCATAGGTTTACTCTTACCACCAAAAAATATGGTCAGATGTATGAAGGAATATGTGGCCACTGCAGTGGAGTCTATAGTTTTTGGGTCCACCACAACTTTGGCCATTAAAAATAGTTAAATCAAAGTAATAACAAATATAACAGCTTATGCACTTGCGTTCATCATCTTACAGTTTCATATGGCTTCAACATCACAAATCATAAATCTTTAGTGATTTTCAGCCCATATGCTACACTCAGTCAATTACCAAACTTGTAAAATATAAATGTGAATGTAAATATATGATGTTATATATAAAAAAGACCTTTAATGTGTTTCTCAGGAAAAGGTGCAGTAAGTTACCTAGGTGCCTGAGGATATATTTTGCAATGGAGCTAAAAAACTTTTTTTTTTTTTTTTTTTTTTAATGTATAAAAGTAAATATTTCACACAAACATTTAAACTTAAAAAAGTCAAGTAGAAATATTTCTAAAACCCACTTCAGCTGTAATACATAGCAAATATATTACTTTACTCCAAAGAGTCCAGTATTATGCTAGCATTACAAAGCTCATTTTATAGTGCATAGAATTGTGTTTGAGTTATACTTTAACAACAGAGCCTAGAAACAAATAAAGGAAATATAGCCTATTATTCTTTAGAATGATTAAAATGGGGCTACTATCCTTGGGTTTTGGGTTACTTTCAGTGCAGGGTTTGCATCTTCCCCCTGTATCCTTAGGGGTTTCCTCTGATCTTTCCAGTTTCCCTTTCACTGTTAAAAAACATGCTGGTTGGTGAATTGCCTCTATTAGTGAACGAGTGGCTGAATGTGTGTGTGTGTGTGTGTGTGTGTGTGTGTGTGTGTGTGTGTAAGAGCATGTTATGCTGCAATGGATTGGCATCTTTTCATGACATATTCCTTCTTCATGCCTAGGAATTCCCAGGTTTGGCTTTGGATTAATCATGATAGTGACAAGGATAAATTAGTTACTGAAAATGAATAAAAACATTTATTTTTTACAGCAGTATTTTTTAACTGTGTTGAACTGCTTATTATAAAAGTGTGTAAGCAATTTTAGCCAAGTGATGAGTCTTGGGTGGCACTCTGGAAAGGCTTGATATCTCTGCTGGAGTTAATTGCAGACACTTTAATTTTGGTGGTGTGGAAAATGCGATTTTTTCCCCTGTACATTCATTGTAACGATAAAATCAGAATTGTGCAACAAAGACGAATCACATAATTCTGCAGTCACAATGTTATATTATATAATGTTGATATCACCCTCACTGTGTTAATAGAAATTGGTTCATAATTGTATATTTTTGTGTTGGGAAATGCTTTTTAAACCTGCTTTGTTGTCATTTCAATAGTTATGGAAATACAAGATAGAGATGTAAAACTTTGGGCTGCACTGAATGAATTGGATTCATTTCATCTTGTTAGGGTTTATTAATTTTAAAAGAGAACCTTAAAATCTTTTTTTTTGTTTCACTGATTCAAACTTGTTTTCTTTGAAACACTCATTGCATTAAATTGTAATGGTGTTGTTTGAGGGAAAAAATGCATATATGCAAGCCTTCAGTTGCAAAAGATAAACACAGATGACGACATTAATAGTGAGTAATAATAAAAAAAAAGATTACAAACAAATCAATATTCTTAAAGAATAACATTTTACACCTTCGTGTTTATGCAAATGTCTGGTCAATTATATGTTAGGTAATGAGAATACATGAAAAAATGGGAACAATAATAAGACATCAGATCTCGGGTACATCTGTGCAGCACGCTTGTCAGGAGCTGTACTCATTCAGGAATGGAGTGTCCGTTCAGCTAATAGAGATTCAGAGCTAATGGTTTCTGCGTGTATGTAATGTCTACCTGTCTCACTTCACAAAACCCCTCAGGCAGCATATATGACTTTGTATCATTGTTCTGGGCTGTGACATGTTTAATCAAGATGATAAGTCTTTGTGCAGTTTCATTAATGACTAGCAGACATAGTGCTTTGTGGGTGTAAAGAAATTTCTTATATGTTTCATCAAGTATTTGGCTTGAAACCACAGTGGCAGTCATACATAACCCATAGGAAGGACTTTTCTTATTTTATTTAAGACTTAAAGATTAAAAAAGGAAATAATTGAAACCGCAGAGTAGCTGCTTATGTACCAAACAGGTTAAACACAAGGGGAAAAAATTCAAAGATCTTTAATGAAAGTTGTGCATTTAAACTGGTGCAATATAAAATCGTCATTTCTATACCAAGTGTTTGTGATGTCTTTCTGCCTGGTTCTGCCAAACATCTGGGGACAGGGATGATTTGAATGATAAGTTGAAGTGTGAATGACCAGGTGGCATGCTGTTGTCTCAGGCTGAATGCTGGTTTCATTATGGCACTAATTTGTTGCACCTGGGTGAGTCGAATAGATAAAATGTGCTGTGCATCACTGGAGCCAATCAGGCAAACAAAGCAGTAGCAGCACACTGCATATTAACAGATTTAGCTGTGCTACAGAACAATGAACAAAGAAGTTTAATTACAGTTTAATTACAGAAAGCAAACTTACTTCAGTTTGATTTCATTACATTGATCGTGTAGAAGAAAAGGTGACAATATTTAATATTCAAGTGAACTGCAAGAACAGAAGATTAATGGTAGCAAACACAAGGAAACATTAAACATGCACTGTAAACTGCAAAGCCATTGTGTGTTTTAACTGCTAAACAATTCTTCCATTGTGAGTTAATATATAATAATATAGGCAGTCTTAGAATCACTAGTGTGACATTCTCCTTCATGGCTGCATTTAATGTCAGGTAACCAAAGATGTATAGTTGTGGCATAGACAAACATTTTGGTTTAATTATGAATTTAAAAGCTGCCACTACTATGCTTCTCTAAAAGTTGTGGTGATTGATAAAAGTAAATTGTAAATTCTGTCATGGAGCACACAATCTGTTTCAGAATTCAGACCAAGGTTTTACTGAGATCATTTCATGTTGTGTGATAGTTACAGTGTGATACAGAAAACCAGCTTAAATTATAAAAGCGATAACAGAGAATAAAGCGTAAGAGCAAAATTAAGTTTCTATCATATTAAATTGCTTCTTTTTAGTTTAGGTACTTACAGAGAATTTACTTAATAAAAATCTAAGAAAAAATAAGATAGAATAAGATATAATGATTACATGTTAATGGTGACAAATGTGTCACCTGTAGTTATTCTTCTGTTTAACCTTAATCTTCTTTGAACCTTGTTAAAATATGGCTAACAAAATATATGACATTCCTGTCAAAATAGAAGTCAACTCAATGTTTGATTTTAAATACGTAATATAAGTATTCTAAGGAAACATTTTTGTTTTAACCGGATATAAACAGAGCTCCCGTTTTTGAGTGAGCTGTGTCTTTTAAATGCAAATAGAGTCATGTACAGTAAACAGCAGTGTGCTTTTTAGAATGTCAATACTGAATGCGTGCTGTTATTCTAAATAAGGGACACAGAAAAATTATGAATATGTGGAAAGACATTAATGGCATCAGTTTCTGCATTAGCGATATGAATGCATTTTCTGTCATTCTGAGGCTATGAAAGCAGTCTGTCCTGGGTGAAAATTGTCTCTACACCCACTCAAGCCTTTTTTTGGGCATGTGTAATGGAGATCAATTACATCGCTAGCTTTTTCCCCAAACATGTGGAGAGGGTAGTTTGTGTGGAAGATGAGAGCAAAAGCTCTCATTTTCTGATCCTACACTTTAAATCACAGGTTTGACACCAGGAAGTGGTTTGAATAAGATTTTCTAGCATCCCATATCTTAGTAATAGTGAGAAAAGAGATCACAGCCTTTCGTAGTGCACATTTTGAGTACAATCTGGTTGGTTTTATGAAATAAAAAGTACATCAATTCTAATGTTATGTGGATATAAGGTAAGTTAAATTTATTTGTAAATGTTGATTAGAAGAATTCTGGGTCTCATATTCATAGTCTGTATTAATAAAGTCAATAATGTTTGAGAAATGTAAACATTTAAGCTTATGTTATGCAGCGACATAACTCGATTTTCTGGACATTTTATCTAGAATATGCAGATTACCTGCATGTAGTTCATGGCCCCAACATTTCTCGGTAGTAGAACCGTGAGACTGTTTTATGTATATATATATATATATATATATATATATATATATATATATATATATATATATATATATATATATATATATATATATAAAATGCCTTTAAACACCCACACTTTCTTTTAAGTCTGAAAAAAAAAGAATAGTAATCAAGGATAGAGAATGTGTACAGAAGAGAAATTTTGTTTTTCCTTTTATATGATCTAACGCAGGAGTCTTCAACTGAAAATCCTTGAGGTCCAGTAAATGAACCCTCCTCGCCAGCTGAGGTCCGGATAATTATATACCTAAAAACATGAATTGATGATGTTTGCCAGACTAAAGAAATTCGTGTAGACATTTTAATTGGACACATTATAAATGAATACATAAAAGGAAAAGCTAAAGTGCTCTTGTTTCTGCTGAACCGAGATTACAGATCATAAGTAATTAACGCATACCTCAATGGTTAAAAAAACGGAAATCTCATCACATTTTAACTTTACACGTATTGTCTTTACCTTACTAAATGTATCTAATCTAACATTGCTCTCTTCTATACATTATTTTGTATTGATAAAATATCAACAGCAAGATCATTCAGAAACACAAACACCGACTTTCCGTATTTTTGAGAATGCCGTTGTTTTTTACTTACTGAAAGTTTCATCTTTTGCACATTTCTCTCTGCTGTCTTCACTGCATGCTCAACTGCATGCCAGATCGTAGAAACAGTGAGTATAGTAACTGTAATAGCGACCCGTGGCGGCGTAGGACAGCTCTACTGAGCCCACCTTGATGTGTCTGATACAAATTTGGCATATATTAATTTGATTATGTGAAAAGGCTTCGCGGTCCGGCCGGATACATTTTGCAGTCCGGATTCGGACCGGAGTCCGCCAGTTGGTGACCCCTGATCAAACACATAAAAGAACATTTATTAATAAAATGTGATGTATAATATGATGATATATGAATGCAAAAATGGCATACAGGAAAATAACATCTAATTAAAATATAGTATTTTGATAATACTGCTAGTGCTAATATTGTGGTGGTCTACATTGCTATTGAAAAACCTTTTTTTTTGACACTCAAAGAAAAAACTTGCACCAACAAGAAGCATGAACCACCTGCAGATAATTTGTGTATTTGCAATGGAGAACACTGAAAATCAACTTAATCTGCTGTTTGTTCCATGTTGGCATACATTTAACACTCTACAAAAAATATGTTAAAGTTTTTGACTTAAATCACTTATGCAGGAAAACCTGTATGCTTGAATGGTCCTGAAAGTAAACATCAACAACGTAAAAGATTTTATCCTACCAATATGGCTTTCATTCTCATTATCTGTCTTCTTATAAATAGATGGATTCCACTTTATTGACATTAAACAATACAAATCATCAGCAAGCAAATGCAGTTTAGCGAACAGAATGCAGATAGTAGCAGATATTTTCTGTGGTTAAGCTGTTCGATGACTAGTAGATGGGCACCAATGATGTGTTGGCTCACTATCTTTTGCAGGGCTTTTCTTTCAGATAGCACTGAGCAGCCGTTCCACACTGTGAAACAGTTTGTCAGGATGCTCTCAGTGGTGTTGCGATAGAGACTTGTTAATATCTGGGGAGACAAATTAACTTTCTTCAGTCTCCTCAGGATGTAAAGATGCTGTCCCGTCTTCTTAGCCAGCACTAAAGTGTTTGTGTGCCAGGATATGTCTACAGAGATGTGGAACCCTGAATATGTACAAATAACACTTGACCTAGTACAGCCCCTTATTTTGCATTTTTGTTCTGACACTATGATCTGGCAGAGCATGCAACTGCTATGCTTATGGCTAACATTAAGAAGGTATAGTTAATAGTAACTTTTCTTTTTAACATTTCGTTCTTGAAGTAAGTCTTATTCAGTGTACTTTGTTAAACTGATAAGACTTGGATTAAAATGACTTATTAATTTATAAATAATGTCATGTATATAATATACAGTAGACTTTGAATGCCATTGCATATTTATTGAGTGTATTCAGAGATCAAAGATACGTTTCAGCTGTGGATACAACTGGCTGACAGTAGCTTTGAATTGAATACTGTTACTCACATGAACTAATGTGCGCACACGAAAAATCGACTTAAGCTCAAAGTTGGAATAAAATGTAACTTGAGCATGCAACTTTGCACAACTCTATGAACAACGTTTGTGTCTGTAGTTAATGCCTGAGGCATGAATACCAATGTGTTATATGAGGAATTTATTCTGCATATTTTATTGGTTTTTTTATTGAGTACTGGTCCCTATTTAAATAAATAAATGTTAATGCCATCAAAGAAATGCATTTTCACCACAGCAGTGTGTCTCTTCTAGACCAAATACATCTTTCCACAGCAATTAGATGTGAGCGGTTAATCTAAAGCAGAAGCAGGCAGAGTTTCGTCTCCATTGTGGCATTAACTTGCTGTCTCTCCACTTCAAAGGTGCCAGTCATCCTCAGGCAACACTGCAATTTATGATGGCAAATGCTGTCACTCCTCGCTAAAAAAGTTTCTCAGTGCCACTGTAAACATAACTCAATTTTATGAGTGAGAAAGAAAATAGTAGATTACTTAAGGTCTGTTATTTTGTTATTGCTAAGCACTATATCCCGATCAGCCACAACATTAAAACTAGTCACAGTTAAAGTGAAAGAGATTGATTATTTTTGTTATAATGGCCCCTGTCAGTGGTGGGATATATTAGGTAGCAGGTGAGCAGTAAGTTCTTGAAGTTGACACATTAGTAGAGCAAGCCTAATGATCTGAGCAACTTTAACAAGGTCTAGCTTTTGATGGCAAGATGTTTGGGCTGGAGCATCATCAAAATGCAGGACTTGGGGTGTTCTCAGTATTCAGTGGTTAGTACCTACCAAAGGTACAGGATTATGGGCACCCAATGCTCATTTATGCCTGTTGGGACTGATGGCCAGCTAAATAATGTGCCCTGCCACACTGCAAAAATTGTTCAATAAAGGTTTGAGGGACATGGCAACTCTGATTTGACCTTAAAACTTCCCAAATCTTAATCTGATTAAGGATTTTTGGAGTGTGCGGGACAAACAAGTCCAATAGATCAGTGGTCCCCAACCCCCGGGCCATGGACCGGCACCGGTCCGTGGGTCAATTGGTACCGGGCCGCACAGAAAGAATACATAACTTACATTATTTCTGATTTATTTATTACCTGATTCTGAACGATGTTTTATTTTGGAAAATTACCAGATTCTCTCTGCCACATCTGTCTATGACTCACTCTTGATGCATGTCATGGCGCAAAAAAGGTTGGACCTTAAAACATTGCACCTTAGAGGACTTAAAGGATCTGCTGCTCAGTACCAGATACAACAGCACACATTCAGAGGTCTTGTGGAGTTCATTCCTTGATGGGTCACAGCTGTTTTGTAGTACAACATTCATGAAGGTTTTAATGTTAGTTGGTGCTTGATATTTACTATATTATGGATGTAAATTAGATGAAGAAATTATTGCATTTATAAGAGAGTTAAGGACCCAACAATGAGAGCTTGGCAGTATCTTAAAGTCAGTAACCATTGGGCCACTGCTGCCCTATACCTGATAAATCGTGTCGTTATTATTAAGCAATTTTAAAGAAGCTAAAATTCTCCTATCTTTCGCTAATAATAACTGCATACATCCTATATTGTATGCTGTCTTTTGATGTAAAACATTGCGTAGTCATGGTCCTTAATATGTGGTTCTACTTTCTCTGACACAGGAATGTTTGTATAACCATTTCAGCCTCTGCTTGTGTTTTGTTTTTTCTGTGTTGCATTCATGATGTGCTAAGCGTGTTTGTGCACTGGCTTGTGCATGTTACGCTAGTGAATGGTTGGTGCTGTTTACATGCTACACACAAAGCCCTCTGCTCCCACGCTTCCTAACAAGCTTTTGCAAGATGGCTATTTGTGTGTGTGTGTGTGTGTGTGTGTGTGTGTGTGTGTGTGTGTGCCTGAAAAAGCCATATTGTCTAGCACATTTCTTACTTCTAGAGAAATGTGTCTTGTGTCTGCTGCCCTGTACTATAAAAAAAAACAAGCAAACAACATGCTTGGTGAAACAGAATAACCATCAGGTGTTTTTCTGCTGTGACGTGTTGAAGTGTGGCTTCAGTTGATAGTGTTGAAATATTTGGCCTCTTATCTGCCGACCTTCAGCATCACGCAAAGCAAGATCCATTTTGTGTATCTCATGAAATAATCATGAATCAGTTATGTCTGTTAAAGCCAAAAATGATGAAGTAGTATCTCCCAAATGTGCACATCACTTATTTTTCCATACTTATATAGGAAAAAAGGAACAGTCAGGAAGTCATTAAAAATAGTTTGGTTGAATAAACATTATTAAAAAGTGATCCTTTCCCAAATAGATATTACCACATACTGGTTATGTACCTCATTTTTACGTAACTGTCTGTTATCATGTCTCTTACAGTTTGATTCTCAATTTTTATATTTAATTATTTACACAGTGAAGAATGCATGATGATGTAATAATCAAGGAAAGAATAAAATATATCATATCAGCATATTAATAAATAATAAATAGAAGCACAGTGGAAAACGTGCTGGTTTTGCTTCTGAGCTTGCGTTAGTGTCTGTGTGGCGTCTCTTGTGGATGTTCAAATGGGTTTCCTCAGGGTTCTCTGGTTTCTTTGACTGAATGTCTACAATACATTGTCCTTACATGTGAATGAGCAGGTGAATGTGGGTGTGCATAGTGCATGAACAAGTGTCCCTCTTGCCTGTCACGCAACATTCCTGAGATTGACACCAGCTCCACCTCGAATATGACCAGGATTAAGTCATTACTGAAGGAGTAGGAAGTAGGAATGAGAAATCAGTTAAAGTATTTTTTAACCCTGACTTTTAAACAAGGCCCAATTACTTGCCTTCCACTGTATGTGTCATGTTTCTTAAATTGCATGACCCTTAATCAAATTTAGAATTAATCATAACTCATTGAATTGCAAAACCTTGCAACTATGTGTTCAAGTGTGCACACTGTCAGCTCGTTCAGGCTCATGGGAAATTAGAAGAATCGTGCTTGACTTGAGGACACCATGATTGGTTCTATTTTTTTGCGTAGGTTCTTGGTAGGCTGTTTGTAGATAGTTGGCTGTGGCATGCATGCTCATGAAAAACAATATGCCTCCAGCGCTCTTGTACATGTTTGACACTGATATCGCTCTGGCATATAGTATTGTGGTGAAGCCTCACAGCTACATGTGCACATTTGAGTTACATAAGCCTATATTAAAACAGTGACAAGTGACAGGCAGGCTTTGCGATGTGTCTTTCAAGTTAAAATAAGTGGGTGAGCCATGTGGCAGTAGCTTACCGAGGGCAAACCTGAGGACTAGACCATAAGCCATCTATTCATACAACTAGATCATACAAATTGCATTTTGTTTACTCCACAAATCCCAATGGGCCATATCACAGATCTTAAATAGGTTTATGCTCGCCCAACATTACAGCTGTAATTGCAATGCTCTTGCATAATGATGACGGAGATGAAAAACAAGGAAGAAGAGCACTAGCAGATGAGCATGCATAGACACAAAGATTGGATCTTATTTTTGAAAGGTGGCTATCTGTTCAGCATAATCACTAGTGAAGAAAAAAAAAGCAACCACTAACAGTGCAGGAAAAATTGCACTGGAAGAAAGGAGACCCCACAGCAGTTCATAAAATAGACTTGTAACAAGCCGTGATAGGCTTCACTGGTGAGATGAGTTTTTGTAAAGCTGACAGTACAAAGCTAATGGTGTAATCTAGTGTTAGGGAGATGATATAAAGTTATTGTGGCCATATGTTTAACACTAAAGATTGTTCTGTCTCCAAATTAGAGAGACATTAAGAATAATATAAAGAAGTATTTCTGGGGGGAAAGGATCAAGAGAGTGTTACCATTATTATTATAAATGTAAGAACATAATATATTCTAGACAATATATACATTTTGTAACTGTTAATGATGTAGCAGATTTAGTTTTATTTCATTAGATTTTTGTTTTGTTTTATGTTGGCATGAGCTAAAAATATTGTTCATTCCTAAATGGATTTTGCAAGTACCATTTGTAATTGTTTGACACACCAACAATAGGCTATAATAATAGGCTATAATATACAGTTATTCTATTATTATCATCTCAGTTTCAAACTTAAGTCACATTGGAGCATAGGCATAGATTAGCAACATCCCACTCATCTCAATTCACAGCTTCTTCTTAAATTGTGTATTTAACCTTTTAATTGTTCTGGTTCTGATTACCTTTGGCTGATAAAGCATGGCTTACGTCCACTTCAAAACGATCATAATCTAATGAAAATGTTTACAGTTTAAAAGAGAATGTAGCAGAAAACAGAAGGCTGTAAGCGTGAGCATGAACAGCCGTGCCACAGAGATTTTGTTCCTCTAGGCAAGAGGCTTTGCCACCCCACCTGGTGCGTATGCACGTGGCTTCACTGCAGTGTTTTCCACAGAACAGACGGTCAGAAGCACAAGCACGCACACAAATTACAGCATGCCAGGTGACAGGACCTAAAATGATGCAGAATATAACAGCAAAGTTAAACTATTGATCAACAACTGACCAACAAGCTGAGATGTAGCATTAAACAAAATAAAGTTGGGAGGCTATCATACTTGACCTCTGCTATAGATTATAATCTAGTGAATGTTTAGGGTAAACCCATAATAAGCATTATATGGATAACAACATACAGTCTAGCAGCATGTTTCAAGCTATTTTTTAAACACACAGTAATATGTTGCTATGTTCTCCCACAATTCCAAGAATAATAATATCTTAAATTGCATGTAATTGGCATGAAACTACCTGATTGCAATTGGAAAATTTTTTTTTTCTCAGTCTTTGATATTTCACAGTGTTACGCATTTCTGATGTATGGACATTATCTACTGTTTAATACTCCGTACTTATTTCAATCTTTGAAATATATTATCCAACAGAAATGATTCTGTAGATAATAGACCCATGTATATACTTACACTTTGGCTTAGTTTTGCGGGAAATCTATTGCAAATATTTTCAGTTATTTGCAATAAAAAATGACATGGAAAATATTAAAATAACTTCTCTGCCCCCTGACCAGAGGGCAGTGTGATTCTTGTCTAAGTGGGCATACATTTAGTGCTTGTTACAATTCACATATTTGAACACAATGAGTAATAAAAACTCTCTGAAATATCAAGAAGGTGAGCAAATCAATGATTTATACCTATCAAATAGCAAAAATGATAAAAAATCACTCAAAAAAAAGGGTTATTCAATATTTGAATGGAATTAAAAACACAAGCTGTGATTGAGGAGTTTTCCCAAGATCAACAACATTTGTTGCCATATCCTTGTTGATATGGATACGCTGCATATAAATGCTCTGAAGGATATCTGTGCATAATCTCTGTATCTTAAACATTTTTAAAGGGGAGTTTCAGTTTGTCAGAATGACATTAGGCTGTGTAAATTAGGAGTTAAAAATGTTATGTTCTCAAACACCTTGGGCAAGGTGGCATTTCAGATGTTTTTTTTATCTAAACACATTTATTCTGGATAGCAAAGATAACACCGAATTTGTTTGTTCATCTCTCTCTGTATCTAATTTGGATTGCCTGGTGTCCTTGTTAATGGAATCAGACTTTGAGGTTGTCCCTCTCCTCTTTTCTCTCTCTTGCTCTCTTTTCCTTCCTGTCTCCTTCCTGTCTCTTTGTCTTTCTCTGTCCCCATTTCTATATCTCTTTCATCCTTTCTTTCTGTCTATGGCTGTCACTCTCTACGCCTCTCATCTTACACAATTTCATTCTCAACATTCCATTATCTCCCCTCCTCTATTCCTCCTACTCTCCCTCACAACCTCCTGTCTGCCTCCACCCTCACTTTCCTGTGCACATCATTCTCTCTCATTTACCCAATCTTTTTATTCTCTCTCTCTCTCTCTCTCTCTCTCTCTCTCTCTCTCTCTCTCTCTCTCGCTCTCTCTCTCTTCACTCTTCCCCTCTCCTCCTACCTCCCCTGTCTCTTTCTCCCTCAGGTGGTGTGTGCATTGCACAATCTCTAAAGATCCCCAGAGAACCCAGACATGGAGAGTTTGACAAGATCCTCTCGCGCCTGCTTGAGACTCCCAATGCTCGTGCTATTATCATGTTTGCAAATGAGGATGACATCAGGTACACCTCTCAGTTATAGTTTTCCTCTTCTTTCAATCCGGCTTTGGTTAATGCAATCCCAGGTGGACTCAGTATTTTGAAATCTTAATTAAAAAATGTCATCTTTAAATGACCCAAGTATGGATGTACCATATGTGAAGGAATACTTTATTACAAAAAAAATCTAATCATGAATTGAATAATTGTAATATTAAAAAAAGAGATAGTTCTTGATATTGCAAGTATATATGTATTCTTGAATAATCAGCATGGTGGTGCAGTGGGTATCATTGCCTTATTCCTGCTCCAGAGTCTCTATTGGTTCTCCAGTTTTCTTTCCATAAAACATGCTGGTAATTTCCCCTAGAGATTCATATAAAACATGCTGCTAATTGCCCCTGGTGTGTGTGTGTGTGTGTGTGTGTGTGTGTGTGTGTGTGTGTGTGTGTGTGTGTGTGTGTGTGTGTGTGTAAATGGTGCCCTGAAATGTACAGGCTTTTTCAGGGTGTATTTCTGCCTCACTATATAGGGTCTCAATCCAGTGAGCCTTTAAAACATGAAGATGAATGGATAAACAAATAAACTTGTTTTCCAACAAATTAGTATATTCCTGGATCAGTAATAAATGTAGTTCTTGAGTGTGTTTTTAGATAAAATGTTAACGTTAGTGTTTTCTACTTTTCAGACGTGTTCTTGATGCTGCTAAGCGAAACAATCAGACAAATCACTTTCTCTGGGTGGGCTCAGACAGCTGGGGCTCGAAGATCACCCCTGTACATCAACAGGAGAAAGTGGCAGAGGGGGCCATTACTATTCTGCCTAAAAGAGCATCAGTGGAAGGTACAATAATTTCGGATTCATTGTGAAAATAGAAGTTATGACCTTGATGAACTACGACTAAAACCATTGTAAACCTTCTAGATACATTTTTTATTTTTAACTAGTTGCAAGATGCACGTTTGTGATTACAAGATGAGTAATGAATGTCATTGAATGTCAATGTAAGTGAATATCAGGTTTTTAATGGGCAGTACTTCTTTTAGTGTCTGTTATTTCTAAATTGTTTATTCTTCATTTGTTCGGGTATCCATCACACTCTTCCCAAGCTTTTGACAGGTATTTCAGAAGTCGCAGTTTGTCTAACAACAGGAGGAATGTTTGGTTTGCTGAATTCTGGGAGGAAAACTTTGGATGTAAATTGGGAATGCATGGCAAGCGTCCCGGCAGCCCTAAGAAGTGTACGGGTAAGAGCAGACTGTTTCCTTTGCCTTCTGTCTTATTAAAGTGAATATTGATTAGAAGATTTCTTCCTCTTTGTGCGAATCCTTCAGGGTAGGAAAGTTCATCACACTGAGATTTGACTGAACTAGACTAAGCACTGCTCCAGTGACTCTAATGAGTACATAAATAATTATTTCTTTTTTTCCAGGCTTAGTCACTCTGTAATTGCAGGCTTTTGTCTGCATCATTTTTCCATCTTACATTACACAAAAACTTCGATCTGCTATGAATTTATAAGACTATTTGTTTGAGTGGCAGGAGTTCAATTTCAGCCATCATTAAAAAGTATATAGCACTGTTTGGACAATATGTTCTCATAGCCTTCTGTGAAAGAAAAGAACAAAAAAAATTAAATAATCAAAATAAACAAACAAAAAAACCCTGCATAGCCTCAACACAACAAAAAGTCTCCAGGATCACGAATGCTGTCTGAATATGTCAATATACTTAGTCTAATAGCTGTATCTCAGCTGTAGCTCAATAGTTCACAGCAAACACAGGGAGCGGTATTAAAGCAGGAATCCATCAAACTGAAATCGAACTGCTTTCAGTTTATGCACCTCAAGTTGCCAGCAGAGTTTTGCAAACCTTGTAGCCATCTGTCTTATCAATGAGTAGATAAGCCATTGTTGGTGTCCATTCCTTTCGTCTATTATCTCAGTGTGTGCAAAAAATTTAGCTAGAAAAATAGTGTCTGGTAGATGGACTGCAATAAGCAGTTCAATACAGGACAGAAAAACAGATGCAGGCAAAAATAAACTAGAATTAGGGAGTGAGTAATCCTAAAAGCAAAAAGAGAACACTCTGAACCCAGCAGAACACATTCTCCTCCATACCTCCTCTATATTGTAGACGAAATGTCACATTATAGTAGAACTGTCTTTAGCTCAGATTTGTTCTCAAAGGTAAACTAGAATTTATCTAAGTGCATTCTTTTTACATTCGCATCCTTTTACATTTTTATTGTTTTGAATTATACTTGTATTAATGTGTGAACAAATGAAAATAAGCAAACAAGAAAACACAGCTACAGCTACAACTAACAAGAATAAAACAAATACTTATACAACACAAAGAAGAAAAGGCAAAAGGAGAAAAAGATGAAGTAAAATGAAGAAGAAATAAATATATCAGTTGATCAAACAACTGTGTGTGTGTGTGTGTGTGTGTGTGTGTGTGTGTGTGTGTGTGTGTGTGTGTGTGTGTGTGTGTGTCTGTGTGGGTGTATGGGCATGTTTTTATCTTTGTGAGAAGCAAGTGTCACCACGAGGATAGGAATATCTGACAGTTTTGACCTTGTGGGAACATTTGGCTGATCCACACATGCACTTTTTCCCCCTCCTAACAGTAGCTCTAGCTTTATTTAAACCTTTCTCGCTGAAAGTTTACTTGCTTAAAGCATCAGTTGAGATTATTAAAGTAATATACATCATTATTCAGATTTTTCTCTTGTCCTCTGGACTATGGGCCTTCTTCATTAGACAACATTCTAGAACACTACACTAAACGCCTAAACTTTTAAAAACCTTTCTAAAAAAATTTTTTTGTTATTCTGGTCATCAAAAGAAAAGATTTTAGAACAAGTTTTTTTTTCCCCAGGTACATTATTTTTACATTTATTTAAACCCCTGGTATTCTTATAGAGTCCCTTTGTAATAAATAATATTTACAAAAAAGTACAGAATCAAATGAGAGTAATAAGAATATACTGTATCTAATGGGTCGACATTCATTTTGTAATAATTCATGCATGAAAGCCAGAAAGTTTTATTTAACTGAAGGTTGATTAAAGAGTTCAGACATATGTGTTGGCATCTCATTAATTTTCTGCATTAATAACTATGTCAACGATAGTAAGACAAATCTGTATGTGCGTCTGTGCGCACGTGTTTGTGTGTGCGTTACAGACTTCTGTGTGAGGGTGACAGGTGAGGATGTACTGTGCTGACAATGTAAAGGACTCTTTGTGTTCCTCTAAATGGTATAACTAGATTTAAGATGGTGCTGTTTTTGAATATTGGTTTGCTGTTTTGTTATATTGCATTCAATTCTGTTAAGGATTGTTATTTCTTCACATTGGTTACATATTCTCTGCTATTGAGGTGGCTAAGATTTGCTAGGTCTGTGCAGATGAGACTCTACTTTACCGTGGTTTTCAGTGTTCAGTCACACTGACTGATTGTATTTGTTTTTTTAAGAAATTAGCATTAAAAACAGAAACAGGAGCCACCAATGTATGTTTTTTGCAGACAAAAGGTTTGAAAGGGGAAAAAAATGTTTTTTAGTCCTTGCCGTTTAAATAAGGAAATACTGCAGCTCAGTGTACACATCAGGCAGAAGAGTGAGCTCTCCCCTCTTTATATGCGTGAATTGCTTGCTTTCTCTTGCTCCCCTGTTCTTCTTTTTGCATCAGTAGCGCTGCAGAGAGCAATGAATGTCCGGGGCTCTTTTGTGATTGTGTGGTTATTGTTCTGGCATGGTTATTTGACATAACAAGAATAATTACATAGCTGTAACTGTAGCACACCAGTCCCTGGCTGTCCTTGTTTCTCTCTCTCTCTCTCTCTCTCTCTCTCTCTCTCTCTCTCTCTCTCTCATTGCTCTATCGCTATTTCTCGCTCCAAACTACACGCTCAGAATACTTCATTGCAGAGAGATGCGTCTGTCAGTAGCACACAGACGGATACTCTGATTATTATCTTCTTTTCTTTAAAGGAGGTGAGTGGGAGGAGATCATTAAAGTGTGGGAAAAAAAGATGTTCTTTTGTCATGTAACAAAAAAACGAACAGTGGGAAATTCAGTCTGGCTAAGTCTATACAGCAGCAGTGCACATTCACATGCACGCACACAAAACAAAGGCTTCGATACATTGAGCAGTTCTCTGCAGAGAGCTACAATGTGCTGAGTACAGACTTCTCAAGTCTACAAAAGAAAATAATCCTAGCTGATTCAGGGATTTTTTTTCCTTCAGGAAACAGCTACTTTTAGCAAATGTCCCAGACATGTTAAGCAACTAGATAAAAAAATGTATGTCAACAAGGTAAAGTATGCCAACCTGAAACGACACAGTCAACTTATTTGATTAGTAACTAGTAGGGAATATTTATTCGAACACTTCTTGAAGCCTCTGCAAAATGAAGACAGCAGTGGATCAAACTGATTGTATTATCGGGTCGAGATTGAGTTTTGGGAGAACTGGGTAAATTCATTTTTATCAGAGGCTGTCTGGGTCTGGGGAGTAATCGCGCAGCAGGATAGAGAGCTGATTCAGCAAGACCTCTGGTTCATCACTACCTGAGAGAGATAGTGAGACCCAGAGAATGTTTGTGTGTGTGTGTGTGTGTGTGTGTGTGTGTGTGTGGGAGAGAGAGAGAGAGAGAGAGAGAGAGAGAGAGAGAGAGAGAGAGAGAGAGATTAGCGAAAGAAAGCCTCTGAACATCTGTTCAACACTTGTGACTTGCTTGTGCTTGGGTTTACATCACTGTGTATGTGGTGTAGGTGTGTTGCATATAAATTTGTGTGCGTCTGTGCCAGTTATCATTCTAAGTACCCCAAATATATGAAAATTGATGTTATTGGAATGTCTGATGTTGGTATGTGTTTCCAGAGCTAAACCACAGAGCCGAATTTCACAGGAAGTGTGTTTTGTGCTTTAGTATTGCATTCATTAAATTGCACTCAGCATTTCAGTTTACATTTGGTATATACCAGGCGCTGGCAAATAGGGCAAATCTTATAAGAGGTGTCAGCCTAATGATGAGAGAAAAAAGCTCCCAAATGAACTGTCATATGGCTTATACCTGGGTGTGCACAGAGTATGAACATCTGCTCTTCGTTCACTTAAGCTTTATTTGCTGCCTGCCATTCAGTAATGAATGCGATGAAACAAGCTGTGACACATTAGGCTCTAAATCTCCACTTCGATTTGCTCAGAATGACTTATAGATTAGATTTAAATTTTATTTGATTTTATTCTCTCTGTTATTAAGGATTATAATTTCTCTTAAATTTACTGGGATAACTGGGTTCTGCATGACAAGAAACTGTAACTTTATTATTAATTTTCGTGCAAATAGTTAAAGCAGAGGCCAGTGGACTGAGATACTGTACTGGTTTGCACAATATATGAGATGTTCTGAATAACAGGGAGCAGTGATATGGTTTGCATGCAGGAGCAGGTATAACCCCATGACACAAAGTTAATAACACAGCAGTAATATGGGCAGCCTGGGGCTTGCAGCACAGCAGGTACTCCTGAATGACTGCAGAAAAACTGTACAAGCAGGAGCCTTGAAAAACCTCAGTGTCAGCTGCAGTGTTTGAAGATGAAATACATTAATTAGGCTTTATTTAGTGCAAGACGTGAAGCCAAAAAAATCAGAGATGCAAAATAAAGACTAAGAGATCAGCAGTGTAAAAACTGGAAAGTTTGGAGTCAATGTTATTTGATATATAAATATTAAAGGTTTACCTAGAATACATTTTCCCTCTAAGAATTCCTATTGAAGGTCAATGACAAATAATTTTATATCTAGATTGAGCAGGCTATTTGCCATAAAATCCTTGACTATGGGCAAGTTCTGTGGATTACAGCAGTCTGTGCACTTATTAAAATTATATGAGGAAAAGCCTGAAATATAGTATTACACATTTCAACTATTGTTTAAGACATTGTGTTTTGAAGGAAACTTCATTTTGTGTGCCAAGTTTTTAATAAAGGTACTTGCGAATGTACTTGCAAAATTCTTTCCTACAGTCAGTTTTCTCAAACCCTGTAATCTGTCCATTCAGGTGGTTGGGGTCTTTGGCCACATACCAGAGTGAAGTTTTTGGTGAAACCTCACTGAGTAAAAAATCATTCACGCAAACTGGCACTTAGCAAAAATAAGTAGAGTGAGGTCACAAGCAAATAATTATTAGAAATGAATAAGGCTCATTCTTGTGCTTACTTGTGTGGTGGAAATATTATTTTTAATATCCTCATGTGTGTACATTACTTAATTTAGGTCAAGTATTAAACTTATTTCCTGTTATAGAGCAAGAAATGAAAAGTCATCTTAGATTTCTTTGCTGCACAGTAGATGCTTACTGACAGGCATGAGTAAATTTGGGTTAATCTGCATACATATTCCTGGGAACATCTGACACCAAAATGTTTTACTTTTAACCCAAAAAATGAGGCAGACATACTTCCTTGCTTTTATCGATTTGTATCGGACTGCTATGAAGTTAGGCAGACTTTGCTCAGAGAATTAACATAGGGTAACGATAAGGATAATTTAGCAAAAAAATAAACATACTAAAAATACAGAAAGTAAAATATAAAGCTGTACATAAAATGTTGTGCTTCCTGCCATCACGTAATTAAAACATTCGATATTTGCTTCTGCTTTGTCAGTAACACTTATTTCCTGTCTAGCAGCACCACAACTCCTGCTGTAAGGTGAGGTCAGCAAAGTAGTTTTCCATTAAGTCAGTCGAGTGGATATTTTCTAATAGTGACCTGTAGCGGATCTCTTAAAGTATATGCATCACAGTAATTGAGCAGACAACATACATAGACTTAGAAAATGCCAGAGGCTATGGCCTTGCTTCATAAAAAAGTGGACAAATGGCTATTTCTATTCATATTCTGTCTGAGAGACAATACACTAGAGGCACGGTTGGACAGGGCTTATAAATATTTGATTGGAGATTTATGCACCACTGAGCATTATTATTTCACTGCAGAGTAGCCTTTTATTGAAAAGACATTAACTCTGTGTTTTCACATTGAGGCTAATGGCCATAAATATTTGTACACATTCTCTGAAAAGTTTTTACATTTACATGAAGGTTTGCACTGGCTGTTGGCATATGTGACCCATTTAGTGCAACATTTTTTTTGTTCTTCTGTTTTTTTCCCAGAGTGAGTCTGATTCACAACATTTCCATATCAATAGGCATCTAAACAAAAGCCTTGCCTGTTGTCGGTGGTGTTTTTTACTCTGGTCCTGGCCACTAGCCTTTCCTCTAATGGCTCTGTGCCCTTTATTTGAGAGCAAAATGGGTGTCAAGGGAAGGACTGTTAGCGAGCCAAAGATGACTGCTAAGTGGAGGGCACTCTCAGGCATTTCGTCAAGCACACAGCTAGCCATGCTTTTTGGGGAAATAACAAAATTGCTATAAATATTGCACAATCTTTTGTTCAGTGCCTTCTCTCAGTTTCAGCTGAATTTGATGGCTCGCTCTCTACTTTCTGCCTCTCTTAGTATGATCACAAGACACTGAGCCATGCAGAAATGGATGTATGCTGTCAATTGGAACAGTGACTGAAACACCTGTTCTCCTAACGCCCCTGTTCTGCAGTAATGATTCAATATAGAGAGAGGAATGAGCAAAATGTTTACATTTGCACTGTTTACTAACCTGAGAAACATTATTCATGTGTAATCATTGCATTCATATTCTGCATTTTTAACTAGAATGATGATACGTGTTATTCCAGACTGATACAATCACACTTCAGCAATATAATGTATCATTTTATCAGAGTCTCCTTATAATAGAGTCTTGATGAGAGAGTATTTCTGCCTTCAAGTAATGTCGAACAAATGTGTGCTGCAATGTGCATCTTGCTGCAGAAATATTTTACTGTCCTGTTATTTTTTTTTCTTTTCTTTCCTTAGTTCTAGGAAACAGTTTAATATTACCATTTTTGGTCTATTTGCATTGCCTGGTAATTTACACATTTACACATGGATATACCGAATACAGCATCCTCCACCTGTATCCCGTACTATAGGCATCACAGTAACACTTCTAAACCCGAGGCATTACCAGCCACTCATTTTCATAATTGAGCACTTGTTTGTTTATGGCTACCGTAAATATTTAATTTCTTAATGCAGGCGATGAGGAAGTCATTAAGAGAACTCAGAGGAATTGTCAGCTAGTGCATTCCTGAGTTAGGTAAGGCTGCCTGTGTGAGAGGCATCACGATCAGCATTGGCAAGAGTTCAAGCTAACAAATCTAAGTCTGCCCAAATGAGTCAGTGACATACTCGAGAGACCATGAATGGATTCTTTGGTTTGACAGACATTGTTAAGATCCATAAACTGGAGCCAAACAGGCAGTAAACACAATATGTCAACCAGTTTCCCCTGATTAACATTGTTTCTGTCAACACAACAGTGCCTCAGCAGTCTATTATATGATGCCCTTTTGCACAGACATACCAAGCTGTTGAAATGTTCCCTGTCCAAGAATTATGCTGAGCAACAGTTTTTTAGTTTTCAGTGTTGAAACCTAAAACTAGTGTTTTCTATTTAGAAGACTAAATGTTTGGTTTTGAAATTGTTGCCGCTGTCACGTCCAGAGGTTCATCCCCTGCTGTCTGGTTTTGCATCAAATTCAAAAACTACAACTGATTGCTTCTAATTTAATAGTTAAAAATCATTCCATTAGAAACTTGTATGTAAAAGCAAAAAATATAATCATCATTTTAAATATCATTGTGTCTTCATTTGCTTTTACAAAAATCAAGCCTAAATAAAGAAACCATGAGTGAAAAATTAAGTACACCTTATTATTCAATAACTTGCAAAACTGATTTTAGCAGCAATAACTTGAAGTCATCCTTTTTTTAAAAGACTTTCTCTCATCAAGTCATATCATTGTAAAATAATTTTGGATCACTTGTTTTTGCAATGTTGCATCAGTTCATTAAAGGTTTGCAGGCATTTATTTATGAACAGGTCTCTTAAGGTCCCACCACATCATGCAGTCAGGTTGAGGTCTGGACTTTGACTGAGCCATTGCTAGTGTGCTTGGGATCATTGTCCTGTTGCAAAACCCAATTTTGGGCAAGGCATTAGCTGTCAGAGAGGTGGCCTCATATTTGACCCTAGGATACTTTGGTTTACAGAGGAGTGTGTGGCCAACTCAATGACTGTATTAGGTATTAGGTGTTTGTTCTGATATGCTGGTTTAGGGTTTTGGGATGTATATTATGGCCAAGTATCTTCCATTTGGTCTTATCCTCTAAAGAACATTTGTTCCAGAGCGCTTGTGGATTGGTCAAATGCAACATTATAAACCTAAGTTGTGTTGCTATTTTCTTTCTAGAAAGCAGAAGATATCTCCTGACAAACCTTCCAAACAAACCATATTTGTTCAGTCTTTTAAAAATTGTGCTGTCATGAACTTTTACATTCAACATGCTAACTGAGGCCCATAGTGTCTGATATATACAGTGCCCTCCACAATTATTGGCACCGCTGTTTAAGATGTGGTCGTGGACTTCTAAAAATTCTCCTTTTTTTTAAAACAACATAGAACCCAAATGCAAAAAGAGAAAATCCAACCTTTATTTAAGTACATTACTTTGGTGGTAAAAAAATCACACATTTAGAAAAAAAAAAAAAACTTGAAATCATGTGTGCCACAATTATTGGCACCCCTGATGTTAATACTTTGTACAACCTCCTTTTGCCAACAAGACAGCACTTAATCTTCTCCTATAACATTTCACAAGATTGGAGAACACAGAGAGAGGGATTTTTGACCATTCTTCTTTGCACAATCTTTCTAGATCATCCAGTGTCCTGGGTCCTCTCTTATGCACTCTTCTCTTTAGCTCGCCCCACAGGTTTTCGATTGGGTTGAGGTCTGGGGACTGAGATGGCCATGGGAGGACCTTGAGTTTGTGACTGCTGAACCACTTTTGTGTAGATTTTGCCACATGTTTTGGATCATTATCCTGCTGAAAGACCCAATGACGACCCATCTTCAGCTTTCTGGCAGAGGCCATCAGGTTTTTATTTAAAATATCCTGGTACTTCAAAGCGTTCATAATGCCATGCACCCTAACAAGGTTCCCAGGGCCTTTGGAAGAGAAACAGGCCCACAGCATCACAGATCCTCCACCATACTTCACGGTGGGCATGAGGTGCTTTTCGGCATACTCATCTTTTGTTTTACGCCAGACCTACTTAGAGTGTTTGTTGCCAAAAAGCTCAATCTTAGTCTCATCTGACCAAAGCACACGATCCCAGTTGAAGTCCCAGTACCGCTTAGCAAACTCCAGACGTTTACGTTTGTGAGTGTTAGTGAGAAAAGGCTTTTTCCTTGCATGCCTCCCAAACAGCTTGTTGGCATGTAGAGAGCGTCTGATGGTTGTTTTGGAGACTCTGTGACCCCAAGATGCCACTCTTTGATGCAATTCTGTGACGGTGAGCTTGGGAAATTTTGTTACTTCTCTTACCATCCTCCTCACTGTGCGGTGTGACAAGATAAACTTGGGACCTCTTCCAGCCTTGTTTGTCACTGTTCCAGTTGTTTTAAACTTCTTAATGATTCCTCTGACTGTAGATACCGGCAAGTTAAGGCGAGTGGCTATTTTCTTGTAGCCATTGCCTGACTTATGAAGGTCGACACACATCTGCCTTACTTGAATGGTGTGTTCTCTTGTCTTTGCCATGTTGACAAATGGGTAAGAGAATTAGGCCTCTGTGTCACGTCATATTTATACCCCAGGGAAACAGGAAATCATGAATTACTAATTAAAAGTCCCTAGTTACCCTGACCAACCTTAGCAACTACAGAAAAAAAAATTAAAAAAAAAAAAAAAAATTAAATGTTTCAGAGGAATTGTTAGGGGTGCCAATAATTGTGGGACACATGATTTCAAGTTTTTTTTTTTTTTCTAAATGTATGATTTTTTTTACCACCAAAGTTATGTACTTAAATGAAAGGTTGGATTTTTCTCTTTTTTTGCATTTGGGTTCTATGTTGTTTTAAAAAAAAGGAGAATTTTTAGAAGTCCACGACCACATCTTAAACAGGGGTGCCAATAATTGTGGAGGGCACTGTATATTATTTACCAAAATGTAGTACAATTTTTCCATTGTTTTCTGATTTATACAACAGTGTGTTGATTTCTTAATGTTTGATAGTTTAGAAGGTGTGGATTCAGGAATTCAAGGAACTGCATGACAATATTTCCGGCGCTAACATAAATAATAGGTTCATATTAGTGTGGTACTGTTTCTATAGTAACCGCTCACACACAGGTATGTGCATGATGAACAACACATAATCTAGCCCTAATAATAAAACGTATTGTTTAACAAAAAAAAAAAAATCTATAAATTGGTGAAGATGTGGTGAAGCTTTTTGTTACAGTATGTACATTTAATATTAATGAAGGAGTTTTGGGTATTTGTGCTTTAGAACAGTCAGCACTTTCAGGGCACAGGAGAGTGTTTAGGGCAGAGGGGTTTGCACTTTTCAGTTTCTTTGCAACATGACAAATTTTATTTGTCTTATTAATGTCAAGAAAAAAAACATAGAGAGGCTGGTGAGAGAACGTTTTTAATAACTACATTTTTCTTGGAGACATTCCATAACATTTAATGTAACCATATACAGTTAAAAGGTGTAACACTTTAAAACTGGACTTCTGGCAATATATACATTATATTATATTATTTCTTTAACCTATTTTTAACCTTATTTTATACTTTAGTATACTTTCTACTTTTCTACTTTTATAATTCTATTTACATGTTTACATGTGGGCAGTCGTAAGAAGCATTTTACTACATGTCGTACTCTGAATTTAAAGTGTGATGTGGTATTAGTGGAATAACCTACTTCAGATCATGCTGTTAAATGGAAATAATTTACTATAGTTTGGTAACAGCCCATTGCACCCACGGACAGTTAGGTAGACGTGGTAGCTCAATGGCTAAGGCACTGGATTACTGACTGGAAGGTTGGTAGGTTCAAGGTTCAAAACCTACTATCGCCAAACTGCCACTTTTGGGCCCTTGAGCAACTTTAACCCTCTGTGCTCCAGGGGTGTTATGGCAGACCCTGTGCTCTGATTAGTGTAAATGAAGATTAGTTAAATAATGGGACAATATTGAGGCTTCTTTTAAAAATGCAGTGAGCGGCTTTTATTGGAGTTGATGAGACAGCGACTGAGGTAGATGATGTAGATCAGGGGTCTTTAATCTCATCTGCAACAGGCTGGTGTGGGTGCAGGCTTTCATTCCAGCTAAATAGGAAATATACTTGGAGCCCAGCATGAACTAATTACAGAAGTGTAAACAGGTGTGACATCTGCCTGGTTGCGAATATAAGCCTGCAGCCACACTGTCGTGTACATGGACACATGGACATGACCCCGATATAGATAATCGAAGTGAAAACTAATTTCGCACTGTAAACATATGGTTCTTTGCAGCTTGCAGTATTATTATTCTTTTTCTAGCAATATTATCTCTTTCACATTTGGATTAAACAAACTTTAAAATGAAAGATATGAGCAAATATGACACCAATTTCTTTTCTGTTAAATGTTATTAAATGTGTATACTGTTGATATTTTTCCCAAGACTCTCACCCGATCATTTCATGAAGTCTTGCCATTGCTGTTGTGATCCCTTGTGCATTTCTTAGCCTTTTGACTATGTTGGATTTCATGGTATTGATCTCTGCTTTGTTTGCTGAGCACTCTCCTTTGCTTGCATTAGCTTGTTTGCTGTTGGTTTTGATTTCTACCTGCCCTGAATTAAATTCTGCTGCATGGTTTTGGCTTTGTAAACAGCTTAGACTGTTTCCCATCGACTCTGTAACAGAAGCAAAGTGATGTGCTGTGCAACAATGATGTTTTATTTTCTTTCTCTGTTCATATGTGCTCCTTTAAAGTGTGTTCTTAAGATTAGTAAGAGGACATTTTTCTTTCTTGTACATTTTGAGTGGGCCATAGTGTCTGCTCATTCTGTCGCCTGATAATGGCAGAGGCTTTGTGTCATTTCAGAATGACTGTACTCCACAGATCTTGATGAATGCAGATGCAGGGACTTGGGTACTTGACACCCTTTTGCACCATGATTCATATGACAGTTTCAGAGCAAACAATTTATCGAATGCCTAATTTAATGGTTGTAGTGAAATTTTGCATTGACCCTGCTTGACCTTTTCTTCCCCTCAAAGACAGTATATAAGCAAATGTATAACATTAACATAATTTGGTCTTTTAGTTTACTGAATTTTGTCAGTACTGTGTTGCGCTGCTATAATTTACAAATCATGAATGAATAAATCAGTGCTTTTCAGTGAAACACTATTTCCTATTGAACCTGCTCCCATGATAGGTGCTGTAATCTTCAAATTAATCAGAAAATCTTAAATCGGTAATTAGATGTTATCAGCGTACATTGTGTCGCCATTACACTGCCTGACAAGCTTTTCAACCTTTGTGATAAACAATTGGTCAGAAAATGGGCCATCATCGAAGGAAATGTATTCAATGCTGTTCTGTAAAGCAGACCCATTTTTTCTTTATTCATCCCATCATAAAAGATGATCTCTTTAATTAATTTGTCATTTATCTTATTTTCTAATCAAACTGTAACAGAGCAATGTCCATCTGCTGTGCCAGGAAAGGAGCAGTGTGAGACAAAGCTGATGCTCAGTGGTATCAGTGAGGTCTAATTCAATTTAGTTCTCTAAGTGAAGGATAATTGAGATCCTAGTTTCACTGATTAAGCTGTCGGTCATGCATAATACCACTCATCTAATATAATGGAAAAAATCTTGTATCTCTTGCATCATTCTGTTGGTAGGCCATAGCCATTCATGCAATAAAAGAAGACTAATTATTGCCATTGCCATTTACAATTTCATGGAGAGAGAGGGAGAATGTTATGTTAATTATGTTAACAATAGCATTTAGAACACATTCTTCAATCAATACACTTTAAATGATGTCACTTTTTATTCGTTTATGATGACGTAAAGAACAAATTACTTTATAATTTTTCATAAAGTAAAGCCAGAGTAAGAAATTCAGCTTGCTTCAATAAGAAATGCCCAACGTGTTCTATTGCTCTTATACCATAGCAGTTTGCCAAAAAATACATTTTAATTTTAAATGAATTAAGGAAAGAAATCACCATACTTTTCGGTTTTATAGTCAGCATTCATTTTATTAAATATAAATAAGAAAAGTTAGATCTGTCATCACTCTTTTATAAAGTCTTTTCATTCCCTAGTTCTTTTTTCTCAAAAAATAACATGGAAAATGTTGAAACTTCTCTGTCTGGAAATGTATCACATGGCAGAAAGGTTAATGGTCCTTACCCAAACTAATCCAAACATCTGTTTTCAGGACACACAAACAGTAAAATGTGTTCTCTTGTTAGATAGGAAATGTTGTTTTTAAACAATGTATTATTAGCCTTATATAGGGTATCTATAAGTAAATTGTTACTATAGAAATAATGCTGCAGTAGAAGGATAACATATAATATATTATAAACTAATCACAGTGCCATGCTGTTACACAAAATGAAACACCTTCTGACCAATCGGTTTTGTCTAAAGGTCAGCAGTAACCACAGCAAAAGAATAATGTTATTGCAAAAAAATAAAAAAATAACATTTTATATCTATGTATTTATATATTAAATGATATTAAATGCCTATTAAGGCTGTGTGGCAATGTGTGATTTGCAATAATTAATGGTAGATTGTTAGTTTTTATGTTTGTCTCTTCATTAAAGCTGCTGTGTTTTTACAGCAAATGTGTTGACTCTGTGTTATCAACATTAAGCTTAAATATAGAGTCTGGATGTATAATTATTCTATTCCTTACCATATGTTTAATATTTATTTTGCGAATACATTTATATTGGTATTGACTTTTATTTATAGAAATTAGTAGTAGGCTGGGTTTACCAAGCAACCAACAATATTTCCTCAACTTCAGAGAACTTTTCACTTCCTACTGTAGACTCCAGCTAGCATGTGTAGGTCAGCTCAGTCAAACTCTTAAAAGAAAATGAACAATTTAAAGACCAATAATCTCACACTGTATCTATGCTAGAAACAATTGACAAGCATTTATTTTCCGAATCTTCTTAATTGAATCAGCTTAATGGAAAACAAGAAACTTCACAAGACACACACACACACACACACACACACACACACACACACACACACACACACACACACATAAGCAAACACTCTGGCATGCTAACATCTGTTCTGTTAAATTTATCAAAAAGCATAATAACAATACACATTGGGAATACTTCAAATATTAAAAAATATCAATATGCAATTTGTATCTTTTTGTGCTTTGGGATGTAGGATTTTTTCCCCCCTCTTTCTACACTATAACTCTCTTTGCACTATATTTTGATAAACAGCATATTTCTAAAGAATAGAAGCTTTGCAGTGCAGTGGCTTTTTGTTTCTCTGTGTTCTGGTCATTGTGTTTAACTAACTGCGTATTCTACTTTACTGTTAGGCTTGGAGAAGGTGGGCAGGGACTCCAGCTTCGAGCAGGAAGGAAAAGTGCAGTTTGTGATGGATGCGGTTTATGCCATGGCTCATGCTCTTCACCGCATGCACCGAGACCTGTGCTCCGGAAGCCCGGGACTCTGCTCTCGCATGAGCAACATTGATGGCAAGGAACTGCTGGGTTACATCCGCAACGTCAGCTTCAATGGTGAGTTGCTTTCTTTCTTCTCCTGCTAACAAACTATTTTATCACCTCTTGTGACGAGAGAGGAGATGATGTACTGTAATTGAACAAAAAAACCCTTCATTACAGTTCCATTCATTTGCACTGACAGCTAACTACATCTTTTTAACGGTTGATTCCTCTCTAATGGTTATCAACAAATTCTAATCAGCCGGCACAGCCTTCTTTTTCTGCTCTCTATAAGACTGAATCATTCGTATGTATGTAATGACTTGTCATCACTGCTCCATTTCATCTTCCTTTACTGTGGATCATACTTAAAACTACTGCAGAACAGGGTCTTGCTCTTTTTTCATTTCTTTTCTTTTCTTTCGTTTCCTCTATCAAATTTGCTGCTTTTTAGCTCGGAGGGATTATATCCTTCATCTGTTTCATTCATGTGTATTCTGTGAACTCCTCGCCTCCTGGAAACATTCATTTAAGTATTTCTCACCGATTAGCTCTTGCAGTACTAAGAGATATAAATCTGCAAACTTTTTAAAATGTGATTTCTAACTCGGTCTGGACTAATATTCTGGTAGTTAAATCCCATGGGGCAACATTCAAATGTACTTTGCTCTTTTGTCTGAACAATCTGCTTTCATTTCCTTGATATATTCTGGTATTCTGGTGATATTGTGTTTACATCAGAGCATTCTTGGTTTTAATATGTTAGTGTGATTATATGCATTTTATTTCATATTTATATTATATTCATTTATACAAGATACGAGTACAAGTGCATATTGTTTTCGAATTCACACATACTGATGCACAGTATACAGGAGAAAATTAACACACTTCAATTTAAATCTGCTAACATCTGGCAACATACAGCATATATTTCTCAGGTGTATTTTACTCACATTTATTCAGTTTTGAGGATATGTACTGTTTTATGTTTAATAACTAATGGAATAACCTAAGCTGAGAGCCAGGCATGAAAGAAAACATAAAAAGAAATGGAGTGAGGGTGGAATTCATTGGCATGTGGTATTAATAGGACTTTTTATGTGTTTATGTGTTAATTGGGTACTAAACATTTTTTCTCGCTGTTATGTTTTGCCCGCCATAAAAAGGGCACACGTGAGTCTATTCACGTACTATACTAGGCTCATTCTTTGTTAGAATTCTTTGTGAATTAATTGTATTAGGTAGCTGTATTGCTGACTTAGTGGATTGAGGTAATTCAATAAAATTGAATTATTGAAGCTTTATTTCCACAGCTTTTAACACTGTCAGTATGCATCTTTACAGGAACAAACAGATTTAGAATATAAAATTAAAATAAATTTATTTATTTTTTAATTTTAGCATCTGATCATTTAGAACATGTCTCTGGGCAAGATATCACAATGGATGAACTGTAAATATTTCTTCCTCACCTAGCCTGCATCATCAGGAGGAGGAGCACAATAAGCTGCTCCTGAGTGTTTTAGGTTTAAGATGTTTCGTTGTTACTTGTATTGTTGGAAAATGCTGCAGGTACCCCAGTTGATATTTTCAAAGTGCACAGTTTGCAGTTACTTTGCTTTAGTTGTTAATTGTGACATACTGTATCTTCAGATCATCTCCTATTGTATGGTTATTAGTGCAGCAATCTAGACTAGGCCTGTGTCATATAGCATTAACTGGTATTAGGAGATATAAGTAAATAAGCACATAGCATCCCTGATTTTTATTTGTGTTTATTGTCATCATCATTGATTTTGTGCCTTCCAAATCCAAATCCAAATCTAAAATCCAAAACACTGACATTTTCAATGTTTTTACGTTCTCAGATATGGCCTACTCTATCACTAACACTTAGCAGCAAGTTATATTACCATATTAAAAGTTAGCACACATTGTTTTAGTATACTTTTATGCCTACTGTAATTTCCCGACTATAAAGCGCACCGTTATATATAATTTTACAAATATTTTTATTTTGAACATAAATAAGCCGCACCTGTGTATAAGTCTACACTGAAACTAATGAACTTTACACAGGCTTTACCAAAAGAGAGTGTCTGTTACACGGTGTAACGGGTGAAATATGTTGTGGCTCCTTTAAGAGCAGAGCGCCATTTTGGGAACAGCACGTCACTGCATTCTTCCGGTATTACTGCGTGTGTGTGCGTGTGAGACTGAGGATTATGTCCTTATAACGATGTTGCCAAGAAAAATAAAAAACCACGCGTTTTGGAAACCTGTCTGTGTTTATAAGATTTAATTTGCAACTGGAGTTAGTGAGCTCTCCCTTCACCCAGACTCAACGCGTTACAACGGCTTGTATCTAAACAGTAGCCGACCAAGAAAGTCATTGTTCACTGTCTTCCTCCTTCCTTTCACAACTGTTACTCTCCGGAGTTTTTCTTTTTGCATCGTCGTGCGTTTAAAAATCAACACCGGTGAAAGTTTTTCTCCCGATGCCGTGCAGCTCAGAACACAGGTGAGGTGCGTTTTTTCGTTTCCGTTCGGAAATTTCATTGGTCTAATGTTATGTTGCTCAGTTTTTTGGCTTGAAGTTTGTGAAACCGGGAAAAACCCAGGAAAAATCCATAAATTAGCCGCTTCGTTGTTTAAGCCGCGGGGTTCAAAACGTGGGGAAAATAGCGGCTTATAGTCCGAAAAATACGGTAATTAATTTTTACTAAGCTATTTCATCTTCAGGTTGTAATGCTTACTTTGTACTTCTTAACTGTTTATAAGTACTGTGTTGTAGGCAGGAAATAAAGATTGGTCTGGTGTGGACATGTATTACACATAATCATGTAATCTGTAAAAATGAAATGTAGAAGAGTGATATGTAAAATATTCCACAGATTCAAAGAAAAAATAGTCAGAAACTTGAAACAGGCATAGTTCAGGCCATTGGCAAAACATGAACAAGGCAAAATTAGAACTCGAATAAGAAATCAAAACCAAGATAAAAAACCGGGAAGGTGAATCATGTAACAAACAGCTTGGTACACAGCAGAAAATTTGGCGTATTAATAGCAAAAGATGAATAACAAACACAGGGGGAATGCATTAGAGATGTAATGGTATTGAATATTTACGGTTCCATATGTACCGTAGTTTTTGAGTCATGTTTCGATTTAATTTTGGTACGGTTATGGGGAAGAAATGCAAAACATAAAATTGCCAGTTTATTATTTTAAACGTTTGTGAACATCAACAGTTAACATTTTTTTTTAACAATTTTAAATAAAATGGCTGCTTGGATAAATAATATATAAAATACTATTTTATAATATTTTATAAAATAAAATCAATAAAATGAATGCAATACACTTTTTATTATATTGATTAAATTGAGTGATGAATAATATTGGCACAAATCAAATTGATTAAATAAAATTAAATAAATGAAAAAACAAAATTAAATAGTTTACAATTGTTTTACCACTTTTGGGTTATACAAGACATTTATAAAAGTATGCTGAAATACGTAGTACAGTTAAGTAGATCATATCTTTAGAAAATTAAATATTAAATGTAAAACACACACATTTGTATCAATTTAAATCAAATTTTATGTGTGTGACAAAATTTGATTTGATTTGATACGAGTGTGTGTGTGTGTGTGTGTGTGTTTGTTTTACATTTAATATCTAATTTTCTAAAGATATGATCTACTTAACTGTACTATGTATTTCAGCATATTTTAATAAATGTCTTCATTACTTTCATCCTTTATTTATTTACTCCCTGAAATTCTGGAATCTGGACATAAAAACGCTAAATATTCCATACCGCTAGCACTATGCATGCACTATCCATGTATGCACAAAACAAATCTTATTTCTGGTATGGGAGTGAGTACCCATAGTGACACTGTACTAACTCTAGTTTCTTTTTTTTATACCCCTGGCATTGTTTATGTTTTCAAATGTAATAATAAATAGATGCATTCAAAGTGCGAGGCAGAGACTAAACAAACTTTTGATCCCCCACTTAATATGTTCCTGAGGGAACTTAGATTTTAACTATGTTCCACACATAAAAAGGATTGCATTCGATACATGAGGGGAACGAACTGAATTAAAATTGAGTCACCCTCCACCTCTAGTATGTATACATATTGCACATCAGACATAAAATGAGCCCAGGATTTAGACAGCTGTGAATAAAAATACACTTGAAGCCATGAACTAGTGTTGAGACAGGGGTGGAGACATTACGAGTCAAAACAATAATACATGTGGCACATAAATAACAGTTATAGGAATACGGGTGTCTGAGTAGTACTTTGTTTCACAAAAAATTCCACACTAAGATAGGGAGTGTGGGGATTGGGATCTCTGACAGATGTGCTCTATTTTGGGTGGATGCCCAACATAGGAGCAGTGATTTGACACATTTGTTATTTAGCCAATTAAGGCATGCCATAGCATTAACCAGTCTTGCTATATGAACACCTTTCCATATGAATATATTAAACATAAATACATTTAAGACACAAAAAATGTTTCAAAGAACAAGCAAGTAATGGGGTGAACAATAATTTACCTCATAAAATTGTATCTGACTTATTTTTTTCTTTATGAATTAGACCTCTAGTACTTCATTGGTTCACCTTAATAACCCTTGAACGTTCAAAAAATGCATGTGGTGACTTAGACTGTTAAGCGACTGAATGACATGACAGTTTATACACTAAAACCTACTAAGAAATTAATGGCGAACATTTTAAAGGTTTCATTAAAGTTGTCCTCATCTGTCACTTTTGGGTTTTTTTGCACCACTATGTTAGAGCAAATTTGTGCAGCTTAGACTTATTATGCCTTTTTTGTCCTATTTCCCCACAAGATTAGAACACCTTCGAGGGTGTGAGAGGAAAATAGGAAGAAGCATTCTACAGGCTTTTTAAATCAGTGCTTGAATGCTTTGCTAAACTTAACAAATGTGAAATTGCAATTTGAATTTTTGCGGCACAAAAAAAAAAAAAAAAAAGAATAAATTCATTATGTACGGATGTGAACGCAAGGATAATGCTGAAATTTGTGTTCCAACACATCTCAGTAAATTGCTAATGGTTGTGCTTAGTGTAATTAGTGTTTGCTTGATAACATATCATAAAATATCGTCTCTTAATAAAAGTAAAATAATGTCTCTTGATAAAAGTAAAATAATGTCTCTTAACAAGTTTGCTAAAGGTTTAATATAGTCTAGATTGGTGGATGTGTCAGACACTGCTTGTAGAATCAACATTTCATTAAATATTAAACGTCTGTTTTTGATCATGCTGTTTATTCGTGTCCCAAAAGACAGAACTGCTTGACTGAACTTGAAATTTGAGGATTAGTAGCAATTTGGTTTCAGTCTTTTCTGATAGTAGGCCAAGAGGACAATGCAATCAAGCAGCTAATAAATGCATCCAGAATAGCACCGAACCCACAGCAATCCAACTTCAAATTTCTGAAATCTCTACAGCTGCCTGTGGTTTACTGCCAACTCATCTGCAATCTCATCTGCCTTCTTACGTATCTGGTTTGAGAATCCAAAAAAAGAGCGTAGCTCTAAACTGCAGTGTCTTGGTTGATTATTGCAAATGAGTTATACTAAATCCTTTGTTAAACCATATGTTTTCAAGAGGACTCCTTACATACTATCAGGTCCGGTACAGTGAGATTAATTGGAAGGAAATTGTTTATGATAAACAGAAGCAAGTGACAGGGATGTTTCATTATAGCTGAGTTAAAGAAAAGTTTGAAAGCCAAAACACTGTGTTTGTCAGCATATAAACATTAAGTCCCTTCAGGGAACCCTTAAAGGTCTTCTTGTATATCGAGCTATGCAACTGTATGTTTATATGCCAGTGAGAGTTTCAGGTTTAAAGAGCTGTTAATTCTGTGAGTTGTTAATTCTGCAGAATAATGGGAAGAAATTGTATCTGTTTTTATTAGGATATTAGAACTTGATTAGCAACTTTGAACAGAACTTTCCCTGATTAATATTAAGATATTACATTAAGATGACATTTTTACACAACCATACACACATGTTCACTGAAATGATTTTCAAGATAAATTGGTCTGTCATAAAATGGAATAAAAAAAAATATAGATAGGATGATAATTTAAGAGTATAATAAAAATAAACAATAATAAAATGTTTACAGTTTACAATAGAATGAAAATAGAATTTCAATAAAAGTATAGATATTTAATAGAATTTAAAAAGTTAGAAGAATAGAATAATATTTTAGAATTTACAAGAATATGAATACAATTTACATTAAATAGTAAAAAATAGAAAACTTACAGAGTCAATAGTTCTTTATTTAATAATTAAGGACTCAATTTGTATGACACTCTCCAGCTGTGATCCCAACACTGACCCAGAAACATTTCATTCCATTATCTTCCCTACTATCGATATTCTCTCAGTTATCCACCGGATAAGACATAAGTAATTAAATAAGTGGGTGGAAAATCGCTGAATATATTCTAGCTTGAGCAAATGTCCCATCTGCTTTTACAGGATGTGTGTAGGGCACTGATTAGCTTAAAAGAAGAGAGGGATCAATATCAATAAAGTAAAGATCTCAGACAGCTAGGTTTCAGCACTAATTAGTGCTGTCTGTCTGTATTTCAGGAAGAGCATTCACTGTCTCGGGCTGATTCAGTGGAATGCACTGAATTAATTGGACAATTAGTCTCTTCACAACTACTGTCTCTTGTTCACTTAGTACTATGACCCTTGAAAAAACAGTTCAGCCAAAAATTATCTTTTTCACTACTCCAGACGTTTTAATTCAGTTGAGACATGTTTAGTCTCTAAGTTTGCTTCTTTAAACTTGCACTGGAGACACACATCTAATGTTGCTGTTAAGCAGTAACGAAGCTTAAGCTATCTGTTTAGCATTATGCAAACAGCTTGTCTAAATAACACACATTGTTTGGCTTTGTGATGTTATTTGTTGGTAAAGTTTTTTTTCAAATAGCAGATTTACCTTCTGGTTTTTGTGTACCAACTCACCTTCAACATCTGCCTGTTTCTTCTCCTACATCCTACCCTTCTCTTATGTGGAATGATACTATTCTATATGCTAAGGAACAAAATGTTACCAGTTTCAATATGGTAATTATCACTCTCTGTAGGAGATAACACATGTGTTATGAATTTGTGTGCAGAGGTTTATATAAAAGATGTTGCAAACACAAGCAAAAGTCCCTGCATAGACCATATGCATGAGAATCAAGTGTGATTGAGAATAAGGCAAAAGTTAAGTCCATACAAAAAAGCAGAACTCAAAACACACAAGGTTATAAACAAGGCTTGGATTTGCAGATCAATAAGCAAAACTTTGTGGTATGAATGTTGAGACCTTTAACACCATTTAAAATTCAAAATGTATTTTTTTGTTAGATAGATCTTTCATTGACTTTGGTATTTTTATTTTTTCCAATATAACTTTTTTTAATTTCCTACATTAACTACAATACTGCTTGCCTATCTTCTGCTTGTGGCACCCATGTGATTTAACCTTCTCCTCTAACTAGAAACGCCACTGCTCTGACACTTTTATTCTGTCCAGCGCATTTTTATTCTCATTCATACTGTACACCCTGTTTAAACAGATCAGCACAGCTGTGCTTGTCGATCTTATTGATAGCTAACTACCACTAAGCTAAGCCACGCCTCTCCCTATGAATCAGTGTCCTTGTTGTCCTTGTCATTTCTGCCATCTCTGAAATCCAATGTCAATGGAACGTGTTGAATGGAAAAATAAGTTTTTACTTTTTTTTTGTTATTTTGGAGCTAAAACTCATGTTTAATCTAAATAATTGGAACTGCAATAGCAGTGTCCCCCTGTGGCATCATTATAGCATACAACTGATACATTCTAATGAAAATAATAAAAGTACACCAATAATCAGTAGAATTCCACAAGTATCTATTAAAATGGTTTCCTATAAACATATTGTAAGTGTTTTCAAATGGAGTGTTTCTTTAAATAAATCAGATAAATGAGCTGCATGTGTTGGTGTTTAAAGAGAAAATGTGATTAGATTTCTGGTGGCCTGGAGGTGCACTGGGTCCATCCTCTATGTTTTTTGCAATGTGATATTCTATTATTCTTGGTTTTAGTGCTACCAGGGTCATATGGTGTCAGAAACCACTTGAATAACTCAGAATTGTTTAAAGCAAATGCTATTTAAGCATCTGTAACAACCTCCTGGTTGCCTTCCCCTCAGCTCCCCATCAAACACACAACAATCTCAGCATAAATAGACCAGTATATAAACACTTGTAGCTCATTCTCAGTTAATTAAGAACAGCTAATTTAGCTGTATGGTGGCAGCGCTGCATAATCGAAGATAAACAATAAACAGATCAGATCTAAAATAAAAACTATGTTTAACAAAGGCATTCAATTTTAGATATGGTGATTTTTCTGCTAGGAGACATTTATCTATTATTTATAGACAGACTCTCAGCACTCAGCACTTTTCTAATGGCAGTACATTTTCTGCCACAGGAGTGTCTTTAGGACAGAGGACTATTGGTAGAATGACAAGCTGCATTATTTTGTTAGTCTTCGTACTCTCGTCTTCTGTGTGTCTAAGCCTTTTTGTTTCAGTGTCTCTTTGTTAGCATCATTACTGTGTAGCTCCAGTGAAGCCAACTTCAAGAACGAAGCATGTCATTGCTGATCATCTACATTTAAGGTAGTAGGGAAATTGTATAAATTCTATATTCAGAATAAACTTTTTTTAGTCCCATTGAAAAAAAGTTTAGATATCTGGGTGCAACTATTTACACAACAACACAATTTATTTTTACTTATTCTTTTCCAATGATTGAGCAACTAATGCAGAAGTGATAAGGGAGACAGCAAGAAAGGTACTTGGTGTGACATCTGGAAATAGAAAGGAAGACAAAGAGACATGGTGGTGGAATGAGGAAGTGCAGGAGAGCATAAGGAGAAAGAGGTTGGTGAAACAGAATTGGGATCGACAGAGAGATAAGAAATGTAGGCAGGAGTACAAAGGGATGCGGCAGCAGGTGAAGGAGGATGTGGCGAAAGCCAAAGAAAAGGCATAAGAGGAGCTGTATGAGAAGTTGGACACTAAGGAAGGAGAAAAGGATTTATACCAATTAGCCAGGCAGAGGGACCAAGTTGGGAAGGATGTACTACAAGTGAGCAATAAAGGATGGAGATGGAAATGTGTTGACTGGTGAGGAGAGTGTATTCAGAAGATGGAGGGAGTATTTTGAGCAGCTGATAAATGAGAAAAAGAGAGAGAGAGAAGGGTGGACGATTTGGAGATGGTGAAGCAGGAAATGGATAAGATTAGTAAGGAGGAAGTGAGAGCAGCTATTAAGAGTGGAAAGTCAGTTGGACCAGATGACATACCAGTAGAAGTATGAAGATGTTTAAAAGAGATGACAGTGGAGTTTTTAACCAGGTTGTCTAACAAGATTTTGGAAGGTGAGAGGATGCCTGAGGACTGGAGAAGGAGTGTGCTGGTACCGGTTTTAAAAAAATAACGTAGATGTGCAGACCTGCAGTAACTAAAGAGTAGTGAAGGCCAGGCTGAGAGAAGAGGTGACCATCTGTGCGCAACAGCATGGTTTCATGCTGAGGAAGAGCACTACAGATGCAGTATTTGCTTTGAGAATGTTGATGGAGAAGTACAGAGAAGGTCAGAAGGAGTTGCATTGTGTGTTTGTGGATTTAGAGAAAGCATACGACAGAGTGCCAAGAGAGGAGTGGTGGTATTGTATGAGGAAGTCAGGTGTGTCAGAGAAGTATGTGAGGGTGGTGCAGGACATGTATGGGGACAGTATGACAGCAGTAAAGTGTGCTTTAAAGGTAAAGACTGGTTTAAGGTGGAGTTTGGATTGCATCAAGTATCGGTTTTGAGCCCTTTCCTTTTTGCAGTTTTGATAGACAGATTGGCGGACCAGGTCAGACAGGAGTCTTCGTGGACTATGTTGTTTGCAAATTATATTGTGATTCGTGGTGAGAGTAGGGTGCAGGTTGAGAAGAGCCAAAGAGGTGGATGTACGTGCTGGAGAGAAGGGGAATGAAAGTCAGTAGGAGTAAGACAGAGTACATGTGTGTGAATAAGAGGGAGGGCAGTGAAGTGGTGCGGTTGCAGGGAGAAGAGATGTAGAAGATAGAGTTCAGGAACCTGGGGTCAAAGTAATGGAGAGTGTGTTAGAGAAGTGAAGAAAAGAGTGCAGGCAGGGTGGAGTGGGTGAAGAAGAGTGACAGGAGTGATTTGTGATAGAAGGGTATTTAGAGTGAAAGGGAAAGTTTATAGGACTGTGGTGAGACCTGCGATGTTGTATGGTTTAGAGACAGTGACATTAAGTACAAGACGTGAGGCAGAGATGGCGGTAGCAGAGCTGAAGATGCTGAGATTTTCATTGGGAGTGATGAAAATGGACAGGATTGGAAATTAGCTTATTAGCGGGACCGTGCATGTAGGAAGTTTTGGGGACAATGTGCAGAGGAGGGACATGGGGTATATCAGTAGGAGAATGCTGAGGATGGAACAGCCAGGAAGGAGCAAAAGAGGAAGACCAAGGATATGGTTTGGGAAGACATGCAGGTAGTTGGTTTGAAAGAGGCAGATGTAGAGGACAAAGTAGTATGGAGACGGATGATCCACTATGGTGACCCCCTAATGTAATCACCCGAAAGAAGAAGTAGTTTTCCAAAGCTTTACAGTGTCAACTCGGGTCAAAGATTTGCACCTGACAATGAAAAAGAACAGGTTGGGAACTGGTCTCAGACATCAAACATGGTGGCTATTAGCGATCAAAAGGTGCAGCTAATCCAGTCCACAATCTCCTTTTGACTTTATATCCAAAAGAGAGTCATCCAATTTGTTCATGCCCTTGAGCTATTGGCCTGCATGTCACTTTTTGTGGATAAATTGTAATTATGTGACATTTCTGATTGTATCTTAAGACATTTCAGCTGTTTTCATTTCAAGAAATAAAATTACATCCAGGATATTGAGCTATGCTGGGTCCAGTGACATTTATTAAAGGGCAGTATTCCTAACTCTTACAAGATATTTTGTTCTCTCTCTCTCTCTCTCTCTCTCTCTCTCTCTCTCTCTCTCTCTCTCTCTCTCTCTCTCTCTCTCTCTCTCTTTCTTTCGCCTACACCTACAGTCAGGTTAATTAACCTCACTCTGATAATAAAACAGTCTGGCTTCTGACTTCAGTCAGAAATACTGTACAGAAGTAAGTTCTTAGCACAACCATGGATACATTAATTTATTCTGAAATAAATTACATTTTGTTCCTAGTTGCAAAAAAAGAGAAAACCTTCTTTATTGTGTCCTAGAGTCCATCATTATGACAAATGATGGCAGTAATGTAGCATGCCAGTGATATTGCATTGTAATGAGTGTTCACTGAAAAAATGCAATGGCTATATCACCAAGTCACTCCGAAGGAACTGTGAGGCTTGCTGCAGGCACTAAGTCCGATATTCTTTTGTTTTCTTCCAAATACATCCAGTATTTTATGTTTAACTTCAGGGCTAAAAGGCTAGAAATGATGTGTGACGAGCCACAATGGAGTCCACTGTGCAAGCAAAATGCTTAATTAACTCCACATAGCATAATAGTGGAGCTTTCAGTGGCATGTTTGTTGTAGTTTTATGGTACAGCCACACAATATGAGATTCAAAATAATTGCCTAACCATTTATTCTTGTGAGTCTCATGTGTATATACAGTCATGTGCTGCATCTGCTTCTGCATACACTTTAGTTATTGGTCATTATTTCCCTGTTTTCTGAGGACAAAATCATCCAATATCATCTCCTGTCAGAGTGAGGGATTGCTGGCAGACTTTGGATGACTTTATGAGGTTGAAGGTCATGCCTTCAGGGAGGTTCCCCACATTTCATATGAGGATAACCTTTACAAAGGCAGGATAGAAATGCTGCCAAACCAATTTAATAAACTAGTTTAATACTGGTAAAGAAACCACAGTGTTAGTAAAGAGATAGTAGAGAGCCTCAAACAATATTTTAATAGATTAGATGATGGGACATGCAGCAGCATCTGTAAATTATTTTTCTTTTCTGTCTGTGATTCCATAAACGCGGTGGCATTTCTGTCCCAATGAAATCATATTTACAAATATATAGAGGTAAAAGATATTGTTTGCTAATGGAACATTTTCACAAATACCTGCATGTATGTTTTTAAGATAATTAAACTAAATTAATTTAAACAACATCTATTACAGGTTATATATTACTTATATATTACTTATATATAATACATACAATGTATATTTATTGTAATACATTTAACAGAAAGTTAAATTTCTTTTAAGATACAAAGAAGATAAACTCTCCAAACTGTTCTTTTAATTTTTTTATTTAATTTTTTTTGCTTATACTGTGATATACTGCCTCGGTCACTTTAAAAGTTCCCAGTTTCCTATTATTCAAAATTATAGAATATATATAATATTACTAGATAATAAGGATTTAATATCATTCAAGAACTGAATTATTAAATCAAATATATATATAATTATTTCATTAATAATTATAATAACTTTAAATTCTTCATATTATTAGTATGGATACAGTTACCTGCATTTTGTTTAAAAAAAAAAAAACCTTGTAAAACCTTGTTACTTTCAGTGATTTTACTGTGGAACAGCATATTTGTGGATGGATAATGCATTTTCTTAGTCTCATTGTTAAAAATGATACAAAAATAAGATTTTATTTTATGTAAGCACATAAAATGGCAGTCCAATTGTGAAAGCACCCCATTCTTGGAAACACATTTATTTTGTAATCTAGGAGCTCCTGCACAGAATGTCTTAGACATGTATTTGTGTAGATAGGTTAGTATTTACTGAAAGAAAGCTGATAATCATTCCACTTGAGAATACTGCTATTGAAAAACGCATCCTGGTAGAAATTGCTATATTGTTGAGGGAAATTCTATCAGGAAAACATAGCTATTAATTCTGATGTATGTTTCAATTCAAACATAATAGCAGAATTTGGTAGCAGTTCAGTTCACATCAATATAATGTTTGCGCTGCAGCTTGACTTATACACACTACACTGGACGCTCATTTTTATCTGTGACAAGAACCCAAAAGCCTAAATGCAAAATATTGCTCTACTAAAAAATACAATTGATTCAAGGGCCAGCACACATTTATTTTACATATAACGAGCAGGTAGCCTGTGTATATATGTGTGTGTAATTAGATGTCTTGTAAGGATGTGTATTTATCAGACATTTTTGGTAGATGCCTTAGAGTGTATCCTAATTCAATGACTTTCAATGCTTGATTGAACTTTTACCAACAATTTGCTTTTGTTGTTCTGTCCTAACTGACAAGAGAACAGTCTGAACAAGCGGCTAATAAATGAGCCCAGAATAGCATGAAGCTCTGAAATCTCAGGCAAACTACAGCTGCCTGTGGGCAACTGCCAACTCATCTGCAGTCACAGGCGCTCCATTGCCTTCATAGACACGTTTATTTTTATGAGATGCTGAGAAAAGAGCATGGCTCTAAACAGCAGTGTCTTGGTTGATTATAGCGCATGAGTTATGCTAATTCCTGTGTTACACCATATGTTTTAGAAGCTGTTCTATACACACTAGCAGGTCGTGCTTAGTGAGTTTAATGAAAGGAATCTGTTTATGATTAAGACAGGCTTGTGCTGGGACATTTCATTAGAATTAAGTGCAGAATGCTAAAGACATACTGTGTACTTTGTGCTGTATTTGCTCTGGAGCGCTATTAGTGAATTTTTTATTTGCTTATATATTAATATTAATTCAGTTATAGAGAATTAGTGATGTCTTTATTTTGTTAAACCGAACCAGGATCCATGTTAAAGTTAGATTTTTTTATTGAAATGATTAGTATTTCATTACCTAGGGAGAGGATTTATAATGCATCAGATCTTTAATTGATATTTAAGTAGATACAGTTGTATACATACATTAAGCCTAAATTACAAAAGGTTAAGATGTTAATTGCCATCTTTATTAGACTGTTTTGTTAATTACTAAAACATCAATTTTATCTTGTCAGGTTTTATGCAGCCCATTCCGAACAGCAGCTTTCTAATTGAGTTCACAAAAATGGGATCTAACCTGTGATTAAGCATGGACTTGCTTAATCACAGCATCTTCTGAGTCTGGTAGTCATTCAATCACTGAATCAGTCTTTGTTCGAGGCGGGCAAATCATTTGGCTAATTGAGAAATGGTCAAAGCCATGTGCTGTGATGAGCAGACATATGGAGGATTTAATGTGATTCAGCGGTGAATTGTGTTGCCTGGTGTTATGGTGCAAAAAATGTGTGTGTGTGCAGGTTTTAATTTACTCATGAGCATTTACAGATGACTGAATCCGGCTGGACTGTATTTTTGTAGACTTTGAGTCCTGCAGGCCCAAGGCTCCTGTGCAAGCTGTCTCTCTGCAGGTGTTTTAATGATGCATCACATATTGGTCTCTTGAGATGCTTATTTGTATTGTTGTCCTCACTAATCCTGCTGTTGTCTCCTAAAATGCTTGATCGGAAAATTCCGAAAGGCATGGGAGAAAGTCAAGTATGGCTCACAGTAATGGTGCTGGTAGTGCATGATAATATTTTAAACATTAGCAGGGCTTTATGAAGGATTAGTGAATTGCATATCATGTGCAATGTAACCGTGCACTAATTCCACTCTGACTCTAATCATATAGTCTGCTTACATTAATATATTAGAAAAGATTATTAATAGGTAATGAGTAAGGATATCAAATTTTGTATTTAACAGGCATTGACCATCATTTTAATAGACTTCTTTTCACTCTTTTTAACAGGTAGCGCTAAAACCCCTGTGACATTTAACGAGAATGGAGATGCTCCTGGACGATACGACATCTTCCAGTATCAAATTATTAATGATTCTGCTGAGTACAAAGTCATCGGGCACTGGACTGATCATCTGCATTTAAATGTGAGCAACGGCATTTGTGCTATTGCATTTTAGTTAAAAAAACATGTTTTGGCTGATTTAAGAAATAATTTTAAGTGAAATATTAATAAGAGCAAATGTTTATGTCCAAGATCGAAATTATGATAATGTTGGTGCTTTAAGCACTGTGCGGTTGATGACACAAAAAACGTTCCATTTAATTCCAATAAATTCCTTTTAATTCAGTCTTGAAAAACATGCTAAGAGCACATCCTAATTTAGAATGGATACCCATAATTACACTTTTGTACCTCTCCAGATGGGTGTCATGCAGTGGGTGAGTGGGGACTCCTCTGTGCCCACCTCGGTGTGCAGCATGCCCTGTCAGACCGGGGAGCGAAAGAAGGTGGTCAAGGGCGTGCCATGCTGTTGGCACTGTGAACGCTGTGAGGGATACCACTACCAGGCCAACGAATTCATGTGCCAGCTGTGTCCATACGAGCAGCGGCCTGATCACAACCGCACTGGCTGCCAGCCCATCCCTATAATTAAGCTGGAGTGGCACTCTGCCTGGGCCATGGTACCTGTTTTCATTGCCATTCTGGGAATCATAGCCACCACATTCGTGATAATCACCTTCATACGCTACAATGACACGCCAATTGTACGCGCCTCAGGCAGGGAGATGAGTTATGTGCTGCTGACAGGAATATTCCTCTGTTACATCACCACGTTTCCTATGATCGCAGCACCTGGAGTGGCTGTGTGCTCCTTCCGCCGGCTCTTCCTCGGCCTGGGCATGTGCTTCAGCTATGCCGCGCTGCTCACCAAAACCAACCGCATTCACCGCATCTTTGAGCAGGGCAAGCGCTCAGTGGCGGCGCCGCGTTTCATCAGTCCCGCCTCCCAGCTGTTCATCACTTTCAGCCTAATCTCAGTGCAGCTCATGGGTGTGCTGGTGTGGTTCATCGCCGACCCACCACACACCTTTGTGGATTATGGTGAGCAGCGCACGCAGGACCCTGAAAACGCTCGCGGTGTGCTTAAATGTGACATTTCGGATCTCTCGCTTATCTGTTCGTTAGGCTATAGCATTCTCTTAATGGTCACATGCACTGTTTATGCCATCAAAACCAGAGGAGTACCAGAGACCTTCAATGAGGCCAAGCCTATTGGATTTACAATGTACACCACCTGCATCATTTGGCTTGCCTTCATACCAATCTTCTTTGGGACGGCACAGTCTGCAGAGCGGGTGAGTTTTATGTGTTTAAGTGTCCTGTTTTGCTTCTTTTTTAAGCACACATGCCATACATAGACATAACAGAATAGCTTTATTGATATCAAGACTATAATGCACCATGTATTTCACTACATTAATTTCTTAAAAAGAAATGTAATTAACAGAAACAGAAAAAAAATCTTATTCATAGAATTTCACACCTTCAACTAAATTCTGAACAAATTTTTTTTTTATGTTTTTGGATGATGATTATTTTTGGAAATGTATAGCCAATTGTTGTTAAAAAAGTGTAAACCAGCAAACCCCGAAGCCCCAAAATGAATGGATAAGTTGTAGGTAGTAAGGATTAGTAGAATAAACAGTTTTGATTAAAACAACTTCCAATCCCCCAGATTTTTTTTTTTTTATTATTATTATTTTTTATTTTTTATGTTGTTACAAGACAAATGATAAATTAGGAGAAGCACTCTATACTGGCCAAAATTTGCCAAATTCTCTGCTATTATAGAGTAATTAAGAAAAAGAATGTTGTAGGATAATTTGCATGTTTGCACATTGCATGTTCGCATCAGTTATTTTATAATGTGACGGTCAATTAACCTGGTCGGGACTCAGAGTGCGCACACACTGCCCGGAGAAGTTCCCTTACTCATACCCTCAGAAAGGTGAGGGGGGTTTGGGTGACATCACGTCAGTAAGGAGAGCTGAATCCACATTACAATTATGGGTGACAAATAAAGGTCTAAACTCTCAGAAGCTCAATTCAGAAAAAAGAGGAAAGAAGTAGGGGAAAACGTGCAGAAGATAAAGGTGTGTATGCAGCTCTATCACTCATCTCGTTATAAGAATAGTATGCTATGATAGTAGCTAATGCATTTAATAAAAGCTAAAAGCTGTATAGCACCTAGGTCAGGGGTGGCCAACCAGTCAGAGACCGGGAGCCACATTTTTGACTGTGTTACCGCAAAGAGCCACATCATACACATGGGCACACATGAACATCACCCATGCCTTCCTCTTACACACACACACACACACACACACCTCTGCTCAGCCAGATTTATTGTAAATGTCACACACCAACATAATGACAGAAATTGACTCCTACAGTTCTAAGACCACAGGACAGTCATTTTTAACAATGAACACTGCACTGTCTCACACACACACAAACTCAGTTTAACCAAATCCACCAAAAAATATATAATAATTTACAATAGCGTTTTTCTTTTACTATGCATGTTACTTAGTGGGACTTTTGGCATTCCTTGCCTTGAACAATCCCCTTCAAATCTGCCTCGTATTCCGTTGTTGCCACTCGAAGCAATTCTTTCACATGTGTGTCAGTCAGAACAGATCGATGCTTTGATTTCACGTGTTTCAGGGTAGAAAACACAGACTTTGTTTGTGTTTTTTTGTATGTGCGTGTTCACTTCGCTTGAGTTTAATACGGTATTTTCGTCAAATGCGCATGCGCGTGAGATGAATATACTGCAGGGGTGGGCAATTAATTTTTACAAGGGGCCACACGAGAAACCTGAATTGTGTCAGAGGGCCACACCAACGATAATATTTTAGGGATGCACCGAAATGAAAATTCAATTCAAATGGCATTGAAATCCATAATTTTTTGTGTTATACCTTTTGCCTCAGCACCATCACTGGAAAACTTTCCTGCCTTTTCAAAATTGTCCTGTACAGACGGAGTGCGCATGCTCGGATTAACTTTACTTTTCTGCGCCGCGTTCTTCTCATATTTAGAATGGAAATCGGGATGTTTGGATTTCAGGTGATAAATTAAACCCGATGTGGAGAAACTCTTTGCAGATACACTCCCTCTTGAAATTTCAGCATTGCATGTTTTGCAAATCGCTCTCCGCACACCGCAGACATGTTGCTCTTATCCAGATAACCGTGTGCTGCTGCGCTTTTTTATTGCGTCATTACAATTGTGTTTCTGCCGTGTTGTTTCGGTGATTTAGGTATTTCCGAAAATTCCCGGTGCATCCCTGTAATTTATGATTGGCCTCATGCCAAGGTCTGATATACCGCAAAGTTTCCCAGTAGGGACAAGCTCATTTAAGTCTTAAAAATACCGTATTGAACTTAAGCAAAGCGAACACGCACATTAAAAATCAAACACACAAAAATCGATATGAACGTAAGAGCCGCATGAAACCAGCCAAAGAGCCGCATGTGGCTCACGAGCCGCGGGTTGGCCACCCCTGACCTAGGTTGTGCCTGCTATGCTTTTATGCATATAGCAACAATATTACAATAGTATAATTACAAACTAACTAGTCTAGTTGGGTTGTAGTTAAAATATCACTTATTAATTTGGTTACCTTTAATTGAGGTGATGTCATAAAGGTTTTCTGTGATTGTATTAAATAGGTCCTGAACTGATTCAGTAAGGGGAATCTCCAGTGCAGCTTAAAAGGCTCATTTAAAAGATCTACATATATTATAAGGATATAGATGTTATATGTATCTTATGGCTACAATTAACCAAGGAGTTGTTTTGTTCTTGTTTCTGGACAGTTTGATCAATTGTGCACAGTTACATGTATTTAATTGTGCAATAAATGCATTTAGGGTGATATTTATACATGAAAGCGAGCTCTTAGAAATGTATCCAAATTTGTGGACTGCTCTGAGAATATGTCTTACTCATCCAGTGAGGGTAGATGAAGCAGAGCTGAAACAACGGGGGAGACTTTGTTATAGAGCTAAAACCAATGCTGGTTGGTGGTATCTACTTAGCATGAACATACAGTTTAATGTCAGTTCAACAGCAAGCAAAACATTTCGAAAGGAATAAATGATGGAAGAAACTCCTGACTCTAATTTGCCACAACACTCGTGGCCTTATTTGCGCAATTGTTTTTAAGTCGTTGAAAAGGCCGTTATGGGTTCATGATCTTTTATTAGATATCAGTGTTTGACTCATTAATATCATTCTATTAACAGATTGGTGTGCTTAAAGTAACACAGTATTTTTTTATAAAAACTGAGTTGATTAAGCAAGAGTAAAATTAGTAAAAAATTATAATAAGACATTATAGCCATAATAAATTGTAGTACTCGGATGCTTAAGTACATTTGAAGGACACTACTTTTGTACTTTTACCCGCATGAACATTTAAAGGCAGCACTTTTACTGGAGTAATATTTTACCTACTGTATCTTTGTACTTTTGTACTGTACTTTTACTGAAGTACATGCTTTGTGTACTTCGTCCACTACTCTTTGATGAGTGGAAGGCTAGAAACTTTTTTGTTGCACGCATTATTTTGTCCTACTACTCATTAGTGTAGTTGTTTTGTGTCTGTGAATAATCCAGTAGCATCATTACACAGACTCTGCTGGAATAATATCCATGCTGATTGTTTATTTTCTCCCTTAGACAACTCCAGTTGCTCCATGCATGTGCTGTCTTCTGCTGGAGAAGAGCTATCTTGTTACTGATAACAGTAATATGGGACAAAAGAGAACAGTGACTAACGTAATATAGTTCCCCCAAACGGATATTAGTCTCTGAACATGAACACAGTCTCTGTAGATTTTATTGTGTTTTCTGTTATACTGTATACAGCTAGCTCAGACAGGCCAGATCTAGAAGGACTAGAGATTTTAACACAGACCTTTCACAAATGTACACACTGTGTGTTATTTATGGTGTGTCCGAAATTATTCGTTTTATTGTAGCTTGGTAAGGTGTAGCCCAGTTACTGACTAAGTGTAATAATCCCTAACTTTATCTTTTTATCATTTTTAAATGCAGCTTCATTTTCATAATGTTAAATGGGTTGTTTATTTTTCTCTATTCTTATATCTATTCCTATACAAAAAAATATATATATATATAAATTCTATATTCTTGTAAATGCAAAGTTTCTACATACTCCATATAATTTGTTAACAAAATACTTGTTCATGGATGATGTGGTGATAAAGCATGTACAGATACTCTTTGGGTTACTGTACAGTTTCTAGTTTCTTGCTGCTTAAAATTTCATTTAGAGTTTTCTAGATCAACTCTAAAATCACCCAGACCAGATTGCCTATAGTATGGGAAGACCTGAACATCATACCCATATATAAGTTGGTTAAGGATCCTGTTCCAGAACCATGGCCATTTCTATAGAAATGGCCTTCCCTTCTGGGAAGTCTTTTCGCTAGATTTTTGGGTGTTGCTGGTGGGATTTCTACACAATTACCCACAACAGCATTAGAGAGGGTGGGTACTGATGTTGGGTGAGGATGCCTGACTCATCAGTCTGTTCATCCAAATGTGTCTCCAGAGGCTGTGCAGGCTACTCGAGTTCTTCCACATCAAATTAAGACATTTCTTTGTGGACCTAGGTCTATGCCTAAAAAAATTGAGATTTCAATACTGAGACAACCTGTAAAAGTGTGTTTTAAATACAATAGTTTGGAGAAGGCTCACATATGAGTGCAGTGGTCAGGTCTCTACAACATTTTGGCCAGTACATACTAAAGATGGATGGATGGATAAATTAATGAATACAAAATTGTATGTTCAGTTTTTAGGATTTTGTGATCAAAAGCAAATATGGAGACAAACCAAATGATGCATGTTTTACAAATGAAGTATCTTAACTTTGATTTACCTTTATTAAAAATGCTTTTTCAACACAAATATTATTTGGCAACATGCATTTATTTTCATTATTTACCAGCACTTTAAAGGAAAAGCACTTTCAGCATGAAATGAAAATGTCATTATGGACATAGAGTATATAAGTAGATTAGTTGATGCAGGAAGTGTCGTCTGTTTTCGTATGTAATGTAAATTGAGCAAACTCTAAATTAATGAAGGCCTTATGAATATTGATAAAATTTCATGTCTCATTTAAATCACTAAAATTCCGTTATGAAGCTATTATAATGAGCAAATTAGCTGGATGTGCAAAACAGGTCATCCCCCTAACCTTTTGTCAGAAATCAATACGAGAAAACAGCCATCATTTTGTATCATCTCCATGGTGGGCTCAAAGGAAACAAATAACTTAACATGCACATCATACTGAAGGCTGTTTTTATGTAAGTAAGAAAATAATTTCCTTCACATCTGTAACATTTTGTTCATTAAAAAAATGTCAATACAATAAGAGATACAGTAGGATTAATTCAGCGACACATATTTCATCTTTTTTGATTAACTTTCCTTTGATTTTCTTCTTTAGAAAATTAAGCAATGCAATGAGGCAGTGCAGTGTGGCTCTATGGAGATGTGCTCCATCTCGCTTTGTTCTAGTATGTACAGAACTGCAGGGTAAGGTCTCAATATTCGCCTTTCAGGGAGAACACCAAAAAAAAATCTATAGACATAGTGCCAGTTAAGACCCTCAGCAATGGCTCATTAGGTGTGCAATAACGATGCTTTGCCTAACTCAGTGTACATTACATCATATGCTTTATATCCAGAAGGGAAAGAAAATGGCAGTTCTGCAAGATTGATCATCTGCATTCACTTACATATTGAAAGGCTTCCTAAAGCTTGCTCAGAGCATGTTTTCCTTATGTCTTTAATTAAATATAAAAGGTATGATCATCTGCTTATTAAGCTGACCTACTTTCTTCAAAACAATTGCCGAATGTACTTGTTCTTTCCTCATTGCGATTGTGCTTGTGTCTAGGCTCGGATGTTCTATTAAAATGTCTTACCGTTATATTAGCGTGAAATCAAGCAGTGTAAAGAAAATGAGCTCCAACACCATCTGATTTCTTGGAATTCTTTCAGCACAAGATAAATGATTATACTTTAATGCGAATCAAATTTCTAATATTACAGGCTGATTTTTTATTTATTTTTTTTGCTTTGAATATTTTTTCTGATAATGATTTCTGTCATACTGACTGTGACTGCTGGTATGTTATTTTAATACAGGACATCTTTTGCTTGCCTACAAAAAGAAATAAATCAAAGCCTATCCTGTGCTGTGGAGCATTATGGCAATACTGTGTTGGAGAGGTTCAGTATAGCCTTACTGAAGTGGATTATTAATAAGGCCAATTTACATTTCATATGATTAATTCTCTGTAATCTTTGTCTTGAAGTGGCAAAAGAATCAGCCAACCATTTGAATATAAACCGCTGCTGTAGCCCCTGAGTAATTCTCCACACTCTCCATGGTCTGTGCTGGAGTAGTTCTGCATGTGGGATACTGAAAATAGCAAGATAACAGGACTAAAATGAATGGAAATGTAAGAGAACTGTAGGTTTTTGAAGTCTTTGTTCTGTACTCTCGCACTGTTTAATTAAGTGTGTCTGCAAGTTCTAATAAACATGTGGCATGAAGTGTTTTAAGTGCGCTAAAATGCAACACAGATGCAATCCTAGTATAACAATAAAGGGGGATTTTTAATGCTTAAAAATGAGCATTTTTTTTCTGAAAGACATTACTACATTAATCACCACATGTAGTGCATGTGCTATTTTAATCTTCTCCATGGTGTAAGGATTGATTTATTTTTACCAGAACCCAAACAGAAAAATTCTATTCAGATAAAGTCAACTCCTTATTGTAATAATTCTCAGACTCTGGTTAATTCAGGGTATGCACATTTCTGTAAAATAAGGGAAACTAACAAGTGGATGACCCTAAACAGCTTTGTATATTTAAGATCATTATTATTCAGGAAGGAATTACCCTGATCATAGCATGGTAAGAGGTCTTCTGGTTGGTCCCCCCCCTTTGGGGCAACACTTAAAGGTTCTCTGGAGATGTCTACTGATAATTCAGCAAAGGTTTGTTTCAGCAGGGAGATAGAACCTCCTGTGGAGAGCTGAAAAAGTTAACAAACCAAAGAGCCATTGAGAAATGCTTTCTAAGAGTGCTGAAATGTGTCAAAAATAATAGCTACGAGCAGCACTGGTGGTTCCGGTGCTTGTATACTAGAGCCAGTTTTTACCATCAGGGTTCTGTACCATTCTTATTTTATCAGCTACACTATAAATTCTATAGCATCTTAGTTTATTATAATGCAATGTGTGATGTGTCAAGTTGTAATATTACATATTAATGCAGATGTATTTATTTTCATTGTGTTTCAAAACCATGCTACTGTTGATTATAGTGTTAATAAACGAAATTAGGAGGAGGGTACCGTATTTTTTAAAACCGGTTGATGTGAAATTGGGAGTGATCCTAAGTAAGATTAAGAAAAGGACAGCTGAAATGAGCAGAGCACATATCCAGGCAGACAGAATTTACTTTAATAATCGTTAAAGATGCTGACATGTTAATATTCTTCTACTCTCTGTCATAGATGTACATCCAGACGACCACTTTGACCATGTCATTGAGCCTGAGTGCATCTGTGTCATTGGGAATGCTCTACATGCCCAAAGTCTATATAATTATCTTTCACCCGGAGCAAAATGTCCCCAAACGCAAGCGCAGCTTCAAGGCTATTGTCACCGCTGCCACCATGTCCAGTAAGCTCAGTCAACTGGCCAGTGAAAGGCCAAACGGAGAGGTGAAAACCGAGCTCTGTGAGAGTGTGGACAACAACAGTGAGTATAGTTTGTATTTCTTTCTCATTCCTTTGTGACAGATGGTTTTTGATTTGAACTAATGATGGATGGCTTCACCCACTCAGCTTCTGACATATTTTGTAATGTTACCTTGGGCTGACTGAGAGCAAATACAGTAAATAGAACAGCAAATACAGACTCATTCTTAATTCATTAAATGTACTCTTTAATGTATTGGTTTGTATAAGAATTGATCATGTGGACTTCCTTAATAATACAGGATAATAGTCCTTTACATATGCTAAGACTACTAAAAGATACTTTTTCCTTTCATACATCATCTGTTAGAGTAAAAGCAAATGTTTAGGTGCATCTGGAAAGAAAATACATATAATTATCTTATAGCTTATATATTATCTTATATGTTCATAGCTCATAGCAGCCTTGTTCATTAGACTCATATTGACATGCAGTCTTCTGAGTGTCAATACCAAGCATTTATGTTTAATATTTAGGAATATTCATATTTATGAGCATTCATGGGCAGGGTATTTCTAATTCTGCTCACATGTTGTGACCTCTGAACCATATGCCACTGTATGTTATCATTATTGTCTATACTAGATGACCCAATGCAAAAAGTGAGCTTGGATCTTTAGCCTATTTCTTTTCATCATTTCTTAATTACTTTCTCTTGACCCAGAAACTGACTGATTGAATCTTATCAACACGCTGCAATTCCCAAAAGAACAATGTGAGAAATAAAGAGTAGGAATTCCTTTGTCTTCATACTGCTCAAATGAGCACACAGCATACAGAGCCTTGAGTAATCTAATTTGGTATAGAGAAGTGTGATATTGGAGGTTTAAAGTCACACTTTCGGAAAGTGATGCCACAAGTCGGTGTTAAAAATAGCAGCCATGTTTCTCTCACTCCATACAAAGCAGCATAAAGCCTCACAGTTTTTTCTCTCTCTTCTCTCTCCTGATCTCTCCTTCTCTTCTGCAGCATTGCCCTCCAAAACAACGTATGTCAGCTATACCAATCATGCCATGTGAAGATGCATCCTGAGTACAGGATTCTGGGAAAGGATTACTGGCACTTACTGGAACTAAAGCATGAGACTTTAATGTTGTTCTTGAAAAAGAGAGTGTTTTGTTGTACCGAGACAAATCTTGCCTGTTTTTTTTAACAGTTAAAATTATTGGCCGTACAACAGAGGGACAGCACTCACTGCTGGTGTAACAGCACATGGAAAAGGGACTTCACTGAAGCAAAGGGGAAAAAATATATACATATACTTATAAAAAGAAAATCAACAAAAATTAAGGAAATGTTGGAGTCAACCATGTTAGTTGTTATTCTAATTGTAAGTATTTTTGTGGTTGTGCAGATTTTTTAATTCTTGTCCCACAGTGTGAGATCTGCATTGGAAAATGCCTTTGTCTCTTGTATCGGCTACTCTGGTCATTAGCGCTGGTTTGTTAAGTGTGTATATGCTATGGTTGAAGCATGCCTGATTTTTATACAAATAATTTATTTATAATAAAGGAATGTTTTTGAAATGTCTAGACATCTTGCATGAGCAATCACATATTGTGTTTTTTCTTAAGACTACAGTTTCTGGAAGTTCAAAACAAACCAAGTCAAATGCCTGTATATACCCAGTTTATAAAGAAAACGTACACAGACGGCACTTAAATCGTATATCATTAGATGCTCTACATTCCCATAAGCTTAATGAAGCTCAGGACAAAAATAAATTATTGAAGCCCAAAAATAACATGAAATAGGCAGTTTTTAACTTATGGAAATGTCTCTTAGCAGCTGAGCCTAGATCCAGGCGAAAAGCATGGCTGGCAAGATATTATTTATGAGCTGCAGTACTGTATTCCAAATATAGCAAATACTCAGGTTTTGAGTTTTGCTATGCCAGGAGTGTGCAGCACTTTTCATTGCTGTTTCATGTCTGCAGTTTGAAATACTGAAATGCCCTACCTCCAAAACATTGGGGAAAAAAAACTAAATTAAAGAAAGTAGAGGAACCAATCGAAAAAAGATGTAAACAGTTTATCTTCAAACTAAGGTGAAGCAATGAAAGCAGACACTTCGGAAAGTGAAGCAGCGTTTTTTTTACAGCCTTTTCTTGTTCACCCACTCTGTTAACTTAAACACTTCAGTTTAAAGAGTTAGTACAGACATGACCATAGACTTTGTGCATTAAGCTGTATTTTAAATCCGTATATTCTTAAAATGCAGTGGCTTACCTTTAGGCATTTTAAAATGTACATGTAAAGCAAACAGTCTGAGCTCACCCATGTGCTTAACTCTCGTTTTTGTTGTTTGTGCACAATAGAAGCAGAGCTCATTTTTCAGCCATGATACAAAACCCTTCTGGCTAAGTAGAAGGGCACCTTAGACTAACACCAATAGCAATTCCTTCTGGACGATCAAGTGGTCAGTACTCTGTGTCCAGAATCGTCCAATCAATAAAGACAAGGCTTCATATATTCTGAACGTGTAACATTAGCTTACTGTAGCATTGGGTGTCTTACTAATGTCAGCCAGTGTTTCATGTGTACAGAGAGTCTAATCATAAGGTCTAGTTAATGAATTAGCCATTTACATTAACGCTGCTATTCTCAATGCTATCCAAGGTGTGTTAACTTATCTAACGACCCACTTTTTTAGAAGGTTGCACTGCTAACAATGTAATATTCTTCAGATTTGATCATAGACTTCATAGCAAATGCAACGAGCATCCATTCATGATGGTGGCAAGGACATGTTAATGATTTACTTTTACTATGTAGGGTAACATTTTTATTTTCAAAGTAGTATTGAGTCAGTCACTTAAAATAAAAAGAATAATAATTTCTTCTTCCAGTAATCTTCAGGAAGTTCAGATTCTGCAGTTCATTAGAGGGAAAGTGTTTTGATAATAGCTTTAAGAGCTGAAATGTTACATTTTGCTTAAAGGATGCTTTAAGAAGTTCACACATTAATTCAAATACAGTATTTTTAAAGTTCAAGGTAATGTGCAGTAATAAAGGGTCAATACATGGAAAAAAATTATTCGTTCAATTATTTATCTAAATTATCTATTTGGGTTTTAGTGAAGAACACTTTTATTTTATATGGTTATTTGTAAGGGTTAATACAATAGAACACAATCATACACTATTCACCAATCATGGAATCACCTTATTAGCAACTGGTTTATGTATTTATAATAAAGGTATTAAGTACATCATAATTTGTCAACATCAATTTTGCTACCAAAAACTCCCAGATATTAGTTACATAGTCAAGTTAGATAGCGAATAAATCTTGAAACTGCTTATGAGTTTATTTAAATCCAGTGTATATTTCAAAGCTAGGAAAGAACTGGACATGTGCGTTAGCCCACCTGCTGTAATAATTGTCTTTGCTTTGTGATAAGCCACATGAAATTGTTTTAATATTTTTTGGCATTGCTCCCAGATCCTTAATGATAGCACTTCTCAGTTTTGGCCCATTTTTGCTTTTCTAGCAGAATTTGCAAGTTTCTTTGAAATAATTGAATAATGTTGCTATGCTGTGGGCAGGTACTGCTTCCCTAGTGTAAACACACTGTATAGATTGCAGTAAAAAGCTGCTCGAGATCTGATTACATTAATGCAGACAACTTCCATTCTCACTACAAAGCAAGCATTCACCAGGTCCAACACTTTGACTAGTCGTCACAAAAGGCATTTAACAGAACCTTCAATACTTGTGAGGTGCCATGCACTCAGTCCACCACACTTAATTGGCTCGCTGACAGACAGGAGTCTGCGATAACTAAGAACCTTCTTTATATTTGTCCAGGAGTGAACAGCAGCCAATTATCTCTCCTCATAGCCACAGCGCACTAATGACTATCTCGCAGCCTCCGTTTATGGCTCAAGAGATTGTAGTTAAAATCCCACCAAATATTTTTGCCACTTCAGATCTTCTCACAGCACTCAGCTTGTTAGATGACTTTTCCTGCTTTGACCTAGTGGGTCCTTGCTGGTTAAACTAGGGGAGAAAATGATCAGTATGTTTGCTCTAATCAATGTTGTGCAGTGAAGGGAGACTTAAATGGCTAACAGCTGAGGTCTAAGAGACAGAGATTTAAAACCCCAGCTAGCATTAATGAAGGATTCATTTCTGCAAATTTTAAACAAGAACAAATATTCAGGTAAAAGCATTAGATAAATCACAACCTCCAATGCTGCTGATATTTATATATAATTCATATTATGTTAGTCACAGATTGGCCATGTATATTCATTGTAACAATTTAAGCAGCCAGTTGAACTCACAAAGAGCTGTATGTTTGTATTTATGTGTATCATTCTCATTTCACTCTTGGTCTGACAGCTTGATTACTGCAGTAAAGAATATAGAGTATCATGATGAATAAATCATACACTCCAACACTGCAGAACAGGGAAGCGTTAAAGTTAATGACAGCTCTATTATGTTCTGATGAGAATGTGTTTTTAATTGCATGTTTCAGTGAATCAGCTGATCACTGTCATAAACATAACTGTCTTCAGAAGATGTTGCTTTGCTGAACAGCTACATTATAAGGGCTTGAATACACACTGCTATCATTTTGTGTTTAAATGACCTTATTCTACTATGTTATAACAGTTTAACTTTTGACATTTCATATAATATATATACTCTTCATTAAATTTTAATTTAACCAAAGAATAGGTGTTAGTGAGTTGAGAATAGGTCAAAGTCTTTATCACTCTAATTAGGTATTTGTAGCACACCAGAAATGTATGTTTCAAAGATTATACAGGACATATTGAGTGTTTTATCTGTAGGCTCAACAGTAAACAAAAAATTTGTATACCTTCAATAACACCTATTTTACATCAGAATCTGCAAGGGAGGCACATGCAAAGATTTAATTCCTTTTTGTTTTATTAATATTCTGCATCATTATGCTTACTATAGAAAAAAAGACTCTAGATCTCATTATTTTCTTTATAGTTATTTCCTTTACAGCAATGTGATCAAATTGAAAAAAACAGGAGAATTTTGTTGTCCTTTATCTCTTATTCTCTCATTCAGACTACAGTACAGTGGAACCTCGGGTTACGAATTTAATTCGTTCCGGTACTTTATTCGTAACCTGAAAAGTTCGTATCCCGATACAAATTTCCCCATAATAATGAACAGAAACCTCGGTAATTCGTTCTGGACAACCAAAAATATTACTTAAATAAAAATAAAGCCAATATTCACTAATATTATTTACTTTTAACATGTTATATTAAAATCATACCACATAAAAACATACAAAAGAGGAAAAGATCTTTACCGGGTACTTTCCCTTTGAGAAGACTCGCTGCAGGAGACGACGTTTGTAGAAGGGGGAGGAGGGAGAGTTATTGTTTGGAAGGAGAATCTTATTATATTATATTATTTATATAATATTATATATTATATTATAGAATATTAAAGACAGTGTTATTAACACGAACGCTGAGACAATTGTTGCATTAGAGGAAAATGAGAGCTGTTTCTTTAAGGCTACTATCAGTTGGTATTGAAGTCCAGAGTGAAATTCATTATGGGTATTGTACTTCGGAAAAGACTGTAACCCTGCTAATCTATCTTCATAAAAACAAGTAAAGTGGTTATGCATCGGCTAATGTTGTCCATCTCATCATTCCACGAGCATCAACTAACGAGTTGTTACGCTGCTGCCGGGAAAAGTTCAAGCGGATAAGTAACACGATGCTCTCGCTAGGGACACAGGACGCTAACTGATGTGACGAGCTGCGTGGATAGAGCAGAAACAACCAACTTGCCTGCGATTTTTGGTGGCGGCGTTCGTATCCCGATATATTGTTCGTAACCAGGGGCAAAAATTTTGATGAACTGCGATTCGTAACCTGAATTATACGTATGCCGGGGCATTCGTAACCCGAGGTTCCACTGTATATGCAAATTTCCCTGTACTGGTGTGTTCCACAAACAATTCACTGCAGGAAAAGTAAACAAGCAAAGTAGATTAGATTAGATTAGATTCAACTTTATTGTCATTACACATGTACAAGTACAAGGCAACGAAATGCAGTATGATGGCACCTTAAAGTCTCATAAGTGCATTCGTTCAATTCTTGCAAATTTTATGACCAATCATTTATTATGAAGACCATTAGAAGCTAAATATTTACCATTGTTGGTTTGGCCTTCTTTGTTGTTGTTTGTTTTTGGTCCAGGAGTGTATGGTTATGCTCAGGACACATTTGTTGCAAAATGCAATAAGTATTTAAAATTGTATTTGGAAAAGAGATTTCAATCTTTTCAACCTTTTGCTCAAATATCATTTTAACTTTGTCTTAAATCTCAGCTTGCAGCTCTTCAGCAAACACTTGAAAAAAATCTCTCAATAAACTAACCAGTAAACAAAAAAAGGAATAATATTTGTTTTAACAAGTTTCCAGGTGGTGTTGCAGAAATGTGTTTATCTTGTTTGAATTCTCTTAGTGCCAAGTATTGCACTTTCTTTCTGTTCTGACACTCAGAAAATCGTGTATATTTCCATGTCTCCTGTGGAATTTAAGAAGTGTTTGTGACAAAAAAAATTATAGCTAAATAAAACCATTTTTTTTTCTCCTGGGATACTAGATCCTTGGGGTGTGTAGCAATCAGAGTGATTAAACTGTACTAAAACAAGAAATATGCAAAGTAAACACTTTTGGACTGGCCTTGCATAGAACTATTTAGTCATTTAGTGAGACATGCTTCGATGCAAATTTCCATCATTCTTCAAATTTTGTATAATTTCAGTCATAATCACTAAAACTGTCAAATAGTCTGCACAGTTAAACACATTGTTGAGCTTTTATACTTTTTTATACTGCACTGTTTGTTTGTTTTTTATAGACTTTTATTTAAAAAAAGATTTTATGACCAAATATTTAAAAAGAATTAAGATGGAGAATGTTGTTTTTTAATAGTTTATAGAATCTTAATGGGATAAACAGTCTGCCAAAGAATTTGACCATGATTTTCTTTCACACACTGTGCAAGTAATAAACTCAATGCATACTGTAAAGACACAGAGGTCGCCACAGCGGATCATCCGTAATACATTAGTGCATGAGTATGAAAATATTCAAACCAGTGCTGACCAATATCAACAAAGGAATCATCTTAAGAAATGGCCAACTTAATCAATAGACTATGAAAAAATTTTTAATACAAAAAAAGTAATTTTACTTGTTTTACTGCTTGCTGCCCAATAGAGTACTTTTTTGAATACTTACTAAACTTTTTTAACAGGTTTTTCAGTACGATTCCCTGCATGCCCGAACATCATATAATATTTCTTGTACAATGACAATATTAATTGTAGTTTCTAACAAAAAAAAAAAAAAAATCCTCTGACAGTGTATTGTTAATGTAGTATTAATTTGGGGAGCTAAAATGTCATTTACTGCCATTAATAGAACTTTTATCCATGTGTGAGGAAGATTTTTTTTATTCAAGGCATCCTCTTGGGACTGCTATTACTATGCAGAGATTTAGTTCTTATTTTATTTTATTATTTTAAAAAAGCCTTGCTGAGGGATCTATAGCTTATGGGCTTTTGGAAATTAATAAAATGTATTTCAAACACACCACAGAATAAAATAATTAATTTTGACTATAAGTTTCTTTTCAATAATATATGCCTTTAAACTTTCATTTAAACCTAGAATGTTTTACTCTTTTTTTACCTTATAATTTTCCCCCCACATATTTCCCTCTCCTATGTTATACTTTTATGAGCTATTAACAGTACTGAAGACCATGTGTTCAAGAAAAATCAAGACATAAGGTATACCATTGAACACCATGAAGACAGTTATCAAAATTTGAGAAATATGGCTACAACAGGTACAACAGGTACAACAGTGATAGCCTTTCAAAATTGATGGGAAAGTCAAAGAGAAAATTGATCAGAGACTCATTAATGGAGCTGGAGCTCTTTTGTCCAGTACTGGTTGCCTCTACAACTATCTACATCTACACAAAAACATGTCCAGTCTAAAAAATAGTTATGGTCTAATGATACAAAGATTTTGGTCATAAATGCTAAAGCATAGTGAAACATGGTGGTGGCAGCATCATGCTTTGGGGCTGTATTCTTCAGCTGAGACTGGGGCTTTATTTAAAATGAAGTGAATCAAGAAAAGCTCCAAGTACCAGTCAAAACTGCTAAAACGCTGACGGTGAAGACGACTTTCACCTTTCAGCATGATGATGATTCAAAGCTCACATCCAATTGGTGTTTTAAATGACAGAATGGCTTCAGCAACAAATCTTGTAGAAAATCTGAGGGGGAGCTTATGAAAGCCATGCACAGAAGATGTCCTGTCAATTTGACAGATCTGGATCATTTTTTGCAAATAGGTGTGGAAAATATTCCCATGTTAAGATGAGTCAAGCTGATAGACTCTTATCCAAACAGACAGAGTGCTGTAATAAAATCAATGGGTGCTTTAATTAAGTATGAGTTCAGAGGTGTGCAAATTTATGCAATTAGATAATTCTAATTCTTATTCTACATTTTTTTTACTTTTTATTCTGAAATGTGTTTGGTTTGGTGCACAATGGCATTGTGCAGGCTATAATTTTAACATTAAAGGTGGTAATGTTCTAATACAATTATAGTAAAATGCCACAAATATATATTTTATTTATTAAAATAATACATATATTAATTAATAATTATGTATTTTTATTTATTTGAATTCTGTAAAAAAAAAAAAAAGTGCTGGTTTGCTAACAACCCAAGGTATCAATTGAGAAGCACAATGTTTTTTATGAAGCATATGAGGCCAGATATATTGTAAGATGCTTTAAATTAATATAATCCCTTTGTATCCAAACAGTAACTACAATGTGCAGCGAGTACAATGTGGGTTATTTCATTAACATAAAATTCTGATACATGACCTTTAAAATTCTCATTTATTTTATATTACACAGCAATATTCCATCAGAACACAAAGGACACAAAAGCAGAGGAAGTGTTGTTGTTTTTTTTTTTTTAGCTGAATGCCATGTAATAATGGAACCTATTTAATTTTAAAAAGGTTAATAAACTGAGGTAGTGCTGCTCAAAACCTAAACTGAACTTGTCTGTCTGGGATACACATTCTGCTTGTTTTTTCTTTTTCTACTGAACAAAATATATTTGAATAAACAAAAGAAATGCAAAAGTTGGGAAAGAGAAGCTAACAACAAATATCTATCTATCTATCTATCTATCTATCTATCTATCTATCTATCTATCTATCTATCTATCTATCTATCTATTTGTTGTACATTTGGGATTGACGAGGATGAACAGGATTAGAACTGAGTTTATTAGAGGGACAGCGCATATAGGACATTTTGGAGACAAAGTGTGAGAGGGCAAATTGAGATGGTTTGGACATGTGCAGAGGAGGGACACGGGGTATATCAGTAGGAGAATGCTGAGGATGGAGCCACCAGGAAGAAGGATAAGTGGAAGGCCAAGGAGGAGGTTTATGGATGTGGTGAGGGAAGACATGCAGGTAGTTGGCTTGAAAGAGGTAGATGTAGAGGACATAGGGAAAGGCATAATGTCTATTGTGACGCATTCAGATGTCAATGGTTTAATTTTATTTACATTTATTGTATATTTTTGTAATACACCTCTGAAATATAAAGTTCAAGTGTGAAATGATTTTCTAACAGTCATAAGTCTTTAATATGACTCAGTTTATTTAGTTTTGTAGCATTAGTGTAGCTTAACTTTAAAACTGTATTTTGTATTCAGTGGCTCATGACCATAGATTTTGCTGCCACAGGATGGCATCAATGACGACATTATCAATGGCTTAAAATACAATTACTTTGAATGGTTATAACACTAGACTTGTGCAACAGGCAACAATCTAGTGAATTTTTTGAGGAATTCATTATTTATTAAATATTCTAATGCTGACGTCATCATAAATTGTTTCACAAGTGTAAAGAGAAAGAATTTCAAACTTAAATCTTTTTAAGGCTTCTACTATTGTTATTGATCTTCAATCAATCATGGGTTTACTAAATTATTAAAGAGCATATACACTTGCCTTTTTTGAAATTGACTCGTCTTTAAATGGACGCTTAGGAGATAACATTTCAAGGTCTTTCCCAACACATAAGACAATGCTATCTCTTTTATTCCTCAAACCCGCCTAAAAAAACTCACAAATGGACTCATGTGGATCAGCAAATGTGTTGGCACAAAACCAGCCTGCTCAGAAAATGTCTGGTATTATGTATTGTTCATACCTGATTCCTCCCTGTATGAAAGGACAACCAAACTGTTTTCTCAGCTTGAATATCGAGACGCTTGTGGAGTAAAATCGTTTCTATCTATGTTCACCTTTTTAAATCACCACACAAGCCCTTTTTACCTCTTACCACTTGTGAGTTTAAAGGGAAACTATACTCATTAAAATCTTCTTGCTTTTAAATGACTGCTTGTGTTTATACTGTTAGTCCTTGACAATGCCAATAAACCTTGAACCCTTTTACAATAATATACTTATGATCAACAGGTCATTCCTGCCTCTTTAATCCACTGCACAGACTGTGAAAACTGCATCAGTCTTTAAAAGTGTAGTCTCTTTCTATAAAACCCACTGATGTGTTAATGCAAACATTCAAGGTTACCCTTTTAATGTTCTGACTTGAAAGAAGGCAATTCAAAACAAATCTGTAAATGAAGACAAATAAAACTAGACATTTTAATCAGAACAAAAGAAACTGAAAAAAAGGAGGAAAAGTTGGTGCATGTGGTTGTTGATCTGCTGCATTGACTAAGCTGTATTACTGTAAGATTTATCATGCAGGAGATCTTACCACTCTCTATTTAGTCATTTTCTGTTCTTTGTGAACTTATATCCACTTTTAAATTCATCAATGTTACTTTTGAGAATGTTTAGGAAAAAAATTATGCATGCCAAAAAAACGAAAAAAATTGACATCACTGGAAACAATAACTGTGTTAAGTCAGTCCTTTTAATTTGCAACAGCATACTGTCCTTCTGTGCAGCAGCAAAATGCTCACAATGGGCTGTTTCTGTCCTCAGTGTACATTTATAACATTTACAAAAACCCAACCTCAAGACTCTAAGATAGCCTGAGCCATTAGCTTCAAATCCCAAACAAATTTTCCTATTTATTAGGGGTTTGAGGAAGATGTTGAATTAACTGAAATCACTCACAGCTGTCCAGAAGGCAGATTGCCCCTGTGAATGTGTGCGGATTGCCATCCCATCTGGAATGAAGTCAGACTGTACACCACTATGACCTGGATAAAATGTTTACTGAAGTTAAGTGAATGAATAAAAATATGAATTTAACTTATTCATGAGCAGTAGAAAATCAGAAGGTTGAAAGATCAGAAGCGAGAATACTGTCAGAAATAGGTGACTGGTTTCAAATTTAAAAGATAAGAAAGATTTGTTCAATTTCATTAAATTTTCATATTTGAAATAGAAATTTTCAATATTCCCATGTTTCTCATTCCAGTAAAGAAATGACAAGGTGCCTAAATCCTTAGCTGGCCTATACGCCAATGAGGGGCATTTCAATGAGATGTTTTATCTTTAATTTGGCATAAAATCAGGTGCAAATCACACAACTAACAATAACACAATAAAAGATGGATATTATACGAAAGACTTTGGCCTTTAAGGTCAGTGCACATCTCGCCTAAAACCTCAAGCTCACTTTTTGAAGATTTTTCTGGTTTACTCTGACCCTAATATTTATTTGCTCCACTCCGTCTAATTGCTTCTTGTATTCCATCACTGCTTGGAGCTAGTCGTTTCAGAAAATTAAATCTTAAATTAAGCATTTGTGGTGGTGTAAGTTTGTCCTCATTGATGCTAACCTCATGTCCTGGCATTTGCAGTTGCTGTACAGACAGGAAAATAAAGCAAAAAAAATTAATAAATAGATGCATTAAATATTTTGGAACATTGAAGGGTGGAAAGGCAAAAAAAAAAAAGTTACCAGGGCTACAGGGTCAATCTAACATCACCCCATTTATGCCAACTGGCTCTGTATTTTGTAATTAAAATATATCTTAAAAAAAAAAAAACATGGGCCATGCTGTCATTTTGAAATATGTATTTATATATTTATATGTATTATATGTGTTTTCTCTTGTGTTTTAGCTCTATGCTGGCTGTATGTTAGGAGAATAAGTTTCAACATGAAGAGATGGTGTAAAAGTACAGTGAAGTAAGCTTTTCTGATTTAAAACCATATTTTAAACAGGTGTTACATGGTTACATGCTTATAACAGTTGTATTTTATTTTGGTCTTTGATGGCATGTCCAATGGGGACAGGTCTTATATCTAAAAAAGAACTTATTCTTGGCATTTACTTAGCAGTCTTCAATATGCACTTGAGAGTGTTGTCTACTCTCAGTGGAAATACAGTGAACTGAGCCATTAACAAACTCCAGTGAAAAGCAATGAAGCTTGTCCAGACGTTAATGGGTCTTGTGAGAATGGTTCGCATTTGTTTAAAATGCTCTTTAAAACTTGCATTTCTTATGGCTTTAATTGCTTGATGGCTAATTGCACTGACTATTATTTTGTGTTGCTGATTGTATACAGAGTATACTTAGAGATGATCACTCTTCTCTTCATCTACCAATAAGGTAATAACTTGTTACCCGTCTCACCAAGCTCAGTTGATTTTACTCCCCAGGATTTTTTTGGTCTCAGCTTCAGTGCTCTTTTCTGTCAACACATGGACTAATTGGCCTATAAGACATAGGGCATAAAAGAGGATGTAGACATTTCAGTGACCAATTACCTTGTGGAAGACAGTATACATCTAAATGCTACATTTTCCAATGATTATGGGATCATATACAGCCATTTAGAGTGCTAACGGAATGAAATTAAACCCTTAATTATTGCCTTTTATCAAGTTTTCTGGCCATAATCCTTTCTCTATGCCCTGTATGAATGAAATATTAGCCTCATGCCTAAGTCTCCAAACAGATTATTACATACTTAAATACCACTACTGACTGGTATTATAAAGAAAAATAAACTATTGATCAGAAGGGTAATGCTTGAGGAGGCAGAAGTATTCATGTTTCATTCACATGAAATATGAAATAGTATTCATAGGCTGAGCATTTAAAATTGCTTTTGACTAGCATATGCATGACATCTGCAGTGGGTACATACACACACACACACACACACACACACACACACACACACACACACACACACACACACACACACACACACACACACACACACAAAAAGCTATTACCCAACACACTGTGAACCATAAACAGTCTGCCCTGAGTCCTTCTGTTTGACTCAGAACTCTAATTAGTCTTTTTCCCTTGGGGATGCACACTGAACGCAACATGCAGCGAAATGTCAGAGCAAGAAGTGATGATTCACAATGTGCTGTCATACTTCAATGTCTATTTTTAATATAGCTTTTGCGTGACCTGATACTACAGGCTTTAAAAAAATCTCAGTCTGGACCCTGATTAAGCTTAATGTGCTGGAACTTTGCTGCCGGTACAGCCCTAAATCTTTGTCACAAAATATTATTTAATACTTTTTCTCCTTAATTTTTTTTCCTTTTCTGTGCTTTTGGTTTAGCAGAGTTTATTCACTTATCCATTTTTTCCTTTTCTCTCCTGTCAAATCAGAAATATGGTGCCCTTTTCAACAGACTCTTTGTTTGCCAAGCAATCCAGACAAGAGGAAAAAAGATAGAAGAGGTATACACTTTGACATTTGAAGACTCAGCTATTAAATGCACTTAAACATTGATACAAACCACTGTCAACTCTTTGTAGTTTGAAGGATTTGCTGTTAATATATGCAGCTCTCCTGTATATCAGCATATCTTGCAATCAGTTAAAAAAAAATGCCCATGTGCCTGCACAATTCTAGGAGGAAGTGAGTATATATACAGTATATATATATATATATATATATATATATATATATATATATATATATATATATATATATATATATATATGTATTATTAGGTAAGAATGCATTTACCTATAATATAATATATATATATATATATATATATATATATATATATATATATATATTACATTTACATTTGCGGCATTTAGCAGACGCCCTTATCCAGAGCGACGTACAAAAGTGCTTTGAGTCTCTAGTAATGAATAAATCTACACTGGTACGCAAGATTACAAACTTAATATACAGTGCCCTCCACAATTATTGGCACCGCTGTTTAAGATGTGGTCGTGGACTTCAAAAAATTCTCCTTTTTTTTAAAACAACATAGAACCCAAATGCAAAAAAAAAAGAAAAATCCAACCTTTTATTTAAGTACATTACTTTGGTGGTAAAAAAATCACACATTTAGAAGAAAAAAAAAAACTTGAAATCATGTGTGCCACAATTATTGGCACCCCTGATGTTAATACTTTGTACAACCTCCTTTTGCCAACAAGACAGCACTTAATCTCCTCCTATAACATTTCACAAGATTGGAGAACACAGAGAGAGGGATTTTTGACCATTCTTCTTTGCACATCCAGTGTCCTGGGTCCTCTCTTATGCACTCTTCTCTTTAGCTCGCCCCACAGGTTTTCGATTGGGTTGAGGTCTGGGGACTGAGATGGCCATGGGAGGACCTTGAGTTTATGACTGCTGAACCACTTTTGTGTAGATTTTGCCACATGTTTTGGATCATTATCCTGCTGAAAGACCCAATGACGACCCATCTTCAGCTTTCTGGCAGAGGCCATCAGGTTTTTATTTAAAATATCCTGGTACTTCAAAGCGTTCATAATGCCATGCACCCTAACAAGGTTCCCAGGGCCTTTGGAAGAGAAACAGGCCCACAGCATCACAGATCCTCCACCATACTTCACGGTGGGCATGAGGTGCTTTTCGGCATACTCATCTTTTGTTTTACGCCAGACCCACTTAGAGTGTTTGTTGCCAAAAAGCTCAATCTTAGTCTCATCTGACCAAAGCACACGATCCCAGTTGAAGTCCCAGTACCGCTTAGCAAACTCCAGACGTTTACGTTTGTGAGTGTTAGTGAGAAAAGGCTTTTTCCTTGCATGCCTCCCAAACAGCTTGTTGGCATGTAGAGAGCATGTAGAGAGCGTCTGATGGTTGTTTTGGAGACCCCAAGATGCCACTCTTTGATGCAATTCTGTGACGGTGAGCTTGGGAAATCTTTTTACTTCTCTTACCATCCTCCTCACTGTGCGTTGTGGCAAGATAAACTTGGGACCTCTTCCAGCCTTGTTTGTCACTGTTCCAGTTGTTTTAAACTTCTTAATGATTCCTCTGACTGTAGATACCGGCAAGTTAAGGCGAGTGGCTATTTTCTTGTAGCCATTGCCTGACTTATGAAGGTCGACACACATCTGCCTTACTTGAATGGTGTGTTCTCTTGTCTTTGCCATGTTGACAAATGGGTAAGAGAATTAGGCCTCTGTGTCACGTCATATTTATACCCCAGGGAAACAGGAAATCATGAATTACTAATTAAAAGTCCCTAGATACCCTGACCAACCTTAGCAACTACAGAAAATATATATAAAAAAAAAAAACAATTAAATTTATCAGAGGAATTGTTAGGGGTGCCAATAATTGTGGGACACATGATTTCAAGTTTTTTTTTTCTTTCTAAATGTATGATTTTTTTTTACCACCAAAGTTATGTACTTAAATGAAAGGTTGGATTTTTCTCTTTTTTTGCATTTGGGTTCTATGTTGTTTTAAAAAAAAAGGAGAATTTTTTGAAGTCCACGACCACATCTTAAACAGGGGTGCCAATAATTGTGGAGGGCACTGTAAATATAACCCTTGAATTCTACAAGCTTGGAAGTGCTAATTTAAGTGTTTCAGGAAAAGGTAGGTCTTCAGTCGTCGCTTGAAGATAGTCAGGGACTCTGCTGTACGGACATCTAGGGGAAGTTCATTTCACCACCTCAGTGCCAGAACAGAGAAGAGCCTTGAAGTGTACTTACCTCTCATTCTGAGAGAAGGTGGTATCAGTCGAGCAGTGCTGGAGGATCTCAGACAGCGTGGTGCAGTGCGAGATGTGATGAGGTCACTGAGGTAAGATGGTGCTGGTCCATTTTTGGCCTTGTAGGCAAGCATCAGTGTATTGAATCTGATACGTGCAGCTACTGGAAGCCAGTGAAGGGAGCGCAGCAGTGGGGTGGTGTGGGAGAACTTGGGCTGATTGAACACAAGTCGTGCAGCTGCATTTTGGATCATTTGCAGTGGACGAATAGCATTCAGGGGAAGACCTGCCAGCAGAGAGTTGCAGTAGTCAAGTTTCGAAATGACAAGAGACTGAACAAGCACCTAGGCAGCCTGTATGGACAGAAATGGTCGAATCCTTCGGATGTTATAGAGAAGAAATTGACAAGAACGTGCAATGAGAGAAAGAGAGTGAGAGAGAGAGAGAGAGAGAGAGAGAGTATATAAACTCACCACTTTAATAAAGGGGAACTATAAATAACTCACATGACAATTATAAGGAAGCCTGAAAAAGAAGTTATGGAGACAACAGATGGAGAAACCTGGAAGTAAAGAAGACAGTCTGTGGTGTGTTTTCTTAAGTCATTGTCTTTGACTATTACCACTCACAGCCATGAATGTGGAGAACTAAACAAACAGAAAGAAGTATGAAAACTAGTAGTATAACCAACGTGGCTATGTAAACAGACATTTCTGTGGTAATTGAATAAACACTTGAGTAGCAGACTTCCCTAAACCTAATCCGCTGTCCTACAACCTTTAACATCTCCAGTCAGCTATTACAAAATCATTACACTTCTGTCTGTGTCCATGCAGAAAGTGTGACTTGATTTGCTGAGTTTGCTGTTGGCGTGTCTGCTTCTGTGGTGAAAAATGTCTCTCAAAGGTAAGTTGTTATTACTATTGATTTTACAACTATAACACAACATAAGCAGCTGCTACCGACTTTTCTTTCCAGAAATGAGAAAATCAATTGTCCAGTTTCAGACTTTTGTGCAATTTATCGATTTTGTACTGCAGTGAAATGTTAATTCACTCCATTCATTTGGGGCTGTAATAATAAAATGAAATTAAGCTGGTACATCAAAATGCCAATAGGTTAATTAGTGTTTTGCTGTTTGGTGTGTTCTTCTGTAGCATTTTCACCCAGTAATGCTTTGCATGAGCAATAGTCTAATTATAACCCTTTAAAGGATGTTTTGGAGCTATCCTGTTGACATCTGTGTGCTGCTGACCAAGTGTTCATTGATTTGGATGGAAGACACTATCTCAAGATCAAGGCCCCAAATGTGCAGGTAATCTATTGATGAAGATGACCTTGGCTCCAGTCTCTTTAACAAAAAAATAGCTGTGTTGTACAAAAGCAGCCACAGTCACATTGATCTGACGTGAAAGAGCTTAAGGATTGCAAGATGGAAGAAAAAAGGAACTAAAGAGAAGATACATTTTCCCCCAAAGTGATAATTGAATCTTCTCTTCATATAACGCCCTTTTTGAGGAACTAAAGGTCATCTTTTTTCACAGAGATAGCGCACTGACAAAGTCAGTCTCTCACAGAAATTGAACCCACTAGAAAAAAAAGTTCAAATGATGATATGGTCTGCCAAAAAAAAAAAGTTACACTGACCCCTTGAACAACTTCCGCTTAGTTGAATATCTTTCATAACCTCAGTAAACACTAGTTTCTACATCACACGTAGGATGTCATTACACCCTTTTAATCTCCCCTTCTGCTTTATTACAATACCTTCCATTACTAATGCAATCACACAGCTATATCACAAATATAAGACATAATAAACAGTATATTTTCACTTAGAAAAAAATAAACAGACTAAGGTACAGACCGAAGACACTTGATCGTGATCTAACATTATTATTATTTTGATTAAGCATTTTTAAATTACTTCTCAGACAATACATTTCTTTTAAAGGAAAGTTACATGATCGTATCACACATTTTGGATGTACTACACTTTCTACATGTGCTCAAGTGCTTTTCTTTTAATCATTACACGGTTTATTTATTTGAGCTTTGTTTCTAATCTTATTTTCTTAGACAAATAATTGTTTCATGTTTTCCATGTTGTTTTCACAAGTTTTTCTATATTCATATTTTTCTGGACATTTTCATTTACAGCATGTGCAGGGGTGCAACTGCACACTTGCTGAGGGGGTATACAAGATCATGGCTGGCACCCACTCCTCCTCCCAAAACTAAAGGGGTAAATACAAGAATAAATACATTACATTCAATCAGTGCTCAAATTGAGTCAAGTATTATTTGCCCAGTTGTTGTGTAATTTATATATTCTTTACTAAAATAACCTTAGGGACCCCAGATTCCCCCAGCCCCCCTCTATTCGAGCACTGCATTCAATGACCCCTAACCACCCCCTTCCATGTGCGGCACCCCTATGTACTTTATATACTGTATACCCTTTTTTTCGTGCCTCTGGGTATGTGTCAGATGCCCCTATCCAGAGCGACTTACAAATATTTTAATCAAACAACTGAGCAAGTGAGAGTTAAAGGCCTTGCTAAAGGCTCAGAAGTGGTAGCGTAGTGGTTCTAGAATTAAACAATTCAATCGGAAGTCCAATGCCTCACCCACTGACCTAAAATATATCCCCAGACCCGAAGAACAACAGGTTTGGCTCCAACATCTTCCAATTAAATCATGTAAATGCTACTTCTCCTATCTGAGTACTGACTCTATTTTTTACCTTGATATTTCGTGAAGAATAATCAGATGGGGAAAAACTGTTATGAAGGAGTTTTTTAAGATTTGCTACTTTTAATTCTGATGTATTGTACAGTACAGTCAGGAAAAAAACACTGAACAGTGTAGAGTGCCTTTCACTTCGACTTTTAAATGAGTGTACAGCAGTATTGACATTAGATTAGACAATACATAGACACAGTACTTGGTTGAATCTATAAAATTGACCATTCTAATCACTGTTTTTAGAAGGTAATCATTATTATTACTAATGATTGTTTGTCGATTGTTGCTAAGTTACTCTTTTCTTCTCAGTTGTTGCGTTGCTTTAATTTTAGTTCAAACTACCGCCACTATAGCTGTAAAACACTTTATTGCATTATATTATATTATATTATATTATTGCAAATAATGAGGCAAGAGACATCCACAGGCTTACCTTAGGTCCTCAGGGGTCTGATTATGGAATAGACCCTACCTGAGTGACAGGAGAGAGTTGGACATTTGGTACCAGCTCTTAAGAGTCACACCTGCAGTCTCAGCGACCCTCTTAAACCTACAGCCATGTACAAGTATCAGAGAAAACAGTGGAAAAAAACACTTAAGGGCTTTCTGTGCTTGTCAGGTTGAATACTGTGAGTCTGTGTTCCTTGTGGTGTTACACACCAGTTTACACTTACATAATGCAAATGAGCCACTCTGCGTGCAAGCTGGATGTTTTCAGAGCTTTGTGTGTGTATGGCTCACTCTGGTGCAGCAGTGTTTGTCCATAGCAAGCTTTCTCTACTGGCAGCAGTCCAGTGCTGTGAGTAGAATATCAAAGTATGTCATATTACGCTACATTATGGTTGAGGTCACCATCAAACACGAGGTTAAAGAATTAGCTCTGTGCATAATTTTAAATGCACTTTATTAATTCAATAAGAGCCACTCACGAACTTTCATAGGCAACGATGAATATTTCATATGAACAATTAAAATATTTCATTGGTATTTGATTCTGTATCATTTTAAAGGTCTGAATAATTAAATAAATTTCTGAAATTCAGATATATATGAATATACTGTGTATCTATCTATCTATCTATCTATCTATCTATCTATCTATCTATCTATCTATCTATCTATCTATATCTATATATATATATATATATATATATATATATATATATATGTATATATATATATATATATATATATATATATATATATATATATATATATATATATATATATATATATATATATATATGTATATATATATATATATATATATATATATATATATATATATATATATATATATATATATATATACATACACTGGCGATCAAAATTAGAGAACAATTTATAAACAATTGAACAATTCTGAAATAATGTCATCTTCACTGCTTAACAGTTGAAGGAGTTTTTGTCCTGTCTATACCATGCTACCAGAACTCCTTTTTCACAAAATAACTAAGGCATTTAAAAAAAAAAACATTATTTTGCAGAAAACACACTGATCAAAATTAGAGAACAACAAAGACTGTAGCATGGAAAAAGATTCCAACCAAATTTTCTGAAGGTTACAACAGTCAGCAAGTAGTAGGAAGTGTACAGGCCTCTGCTCTGAATGACTTCAGCACATCTGCGGCCACAGGACAGCACTAGTCTCTTACACTGCTCTGGTGTGATTTTGGTCCACTCTTCTTCCAGTCTCCTTCACAGTTCGGTGACTGTAGTGGGTTTCTTGGCCATAACTTTGTCACCAAGAATTTTCCAGAGGTTCTTTATTGGGTTGAGATCAGGACTCTGGGCAGGCCATGTCATTATTTCAATGTTTTTAGTTTCAAGGAACTGCTTTACCTGTTTTGCTGTGTGACATGGAGCGTTGTCCTGCATGAACACTGCGGGCTGATTGGGTGATAAACGCAGGGAAGGAACCATATGTTGTTGAAGAAGGTTCTGATAAACATTTGCATTCACTCTGCCATGTAGCTGTATAAGAGGCCCAACTCCTGCTGCAGAAAACATGCCCCAAACCATGACACTTCCTCTTCCACCTTTCACTGACTTCTTTACACACTTCTTTCTCCAGTTTGTCGCCAATCATAATGTTTCCCATCGGACCCAAAAAAATTAAACTTGCTTTCATCACTGAAGTGAACTATGGACCAGTTCTCCTCTGTCCACACAACATGCTGCTCAGCAAAGCTGAGCATATATATATATATATATATATATATATATATATATATATATATATATATATATATATATATATATAGTGAGGAAAATAAGTTTTTGAACACCCTGCTATTTTGCTAGTTCTCCCACTTAGAAATCATGGAGGGGTCTGAGATTGTCATCGTAGGTGCATGTCCACTGTGAGAGACATAATCTAAAAAAAAATCCAGAAATCACAATGTATAATTTTTAACTATTTATTTGTATGATACAGCTGCAAATAAGTATTTGAACACCTGAGAAAGTCAATGTTAATATTTGGTACAGTAGCCTTTGTTTGCAATTACAGAGGTCAAAAGTTTCCTGTAGTTTTTCACCAGGTTTGCACACACTGCAGGGATTTTGGCCCACTCCTCCACACAGATCTTCTCTAGATCAGTCAGGTTTCTGGCCTGTCGCTGAGAAACACGGAGTTTGAGCTCCCTCCAAAGATTCTCTATTGGGTTTATGTTTGGAGACTGGCTAGGCCACGCCAGAATTTTGATATGCTTCTTACAGAGCCACTTCTTGGTTATCCTGGCTGTGTGCTTCAGGTCATTGTCATGTTGGAAGACCCAGCCTCGACCCATCTTCAATGCTCTAACTGAGGGAAGGAGGTTGTTCCCCAAAATCTCACAATACGTGGCCCCAGTCATCCTTTCCTTAATACAGTGCAGTCGCCCTGTCCCATTTGCAGAAAAACACACCCAAAGCATAATGCTACCACCCCCATGCTTTACAGTAGGGATGGTGTTCTTGGGATGGTACTCATCATTCTTCTTCCTCCAAACTTGTTAGTGGAATTATGACCCAAATGTTCTATTTTGGCCTCATCTGACCACATGACTTTCTCCCATGACTCCTCTGGATCATCCAAATGGTCATTGGCAAACTTAAGACGTGCCTGGACATGAGCTGGTTTAAGCAGGGGAACCTTCCGTCCCATGCATGATTTCAAACCATGACGTCTTAGTGTATTACCAACAGTAACCTTGAAAACGGTGGTCCCAGCTCTTTTTAGGTCATTGACCAGCTCCTCCTGTGTAATTCTGATTTCTCACCTTCCTTAGGATCATTGAGAGCCCACAAGGTGAGATCTTGCATGGAGCCCCAGTCCGAGGGAGATTGACAGTCATGTTTAGCTTCTTCCATTTTCGAATGATTGCTCCAACAGTGGACCTTTTTTCATCAAGCTGCTTGGCAATTTCCCCGTAGCCCTTTCCAGCCTTGTGGAGGTGTACAATTTTGTCTCTAGTGTCTTTGGACAGCTCTTTGGTCCTCTATGTCTCTCACAGTGGACATGCACCTACGATGACAATTTCAGACCCCTCCATGATTTCTAAGTGGGAGAACTTGCAAAATAGCAGGGTGTTCAAATACTTATTTTCCTCACTGTATATATATATAAGTATTGAACACCTCACCATATTTCTCAGTAAATGTATTTCTAAAGGTGCTACTGACATGAAATCTTCACCATATGTTGGTAACACACATGCAGTCCACATGCAAAGAAATCAAAACATAAATGTGCATAAATAATGTGTAATAATGTGAGATAACACAAGGAAAAAAACACGATTACTGAAATGTATTTAATACTTCATACAAAAACCTTTTGTTGGTAGTGACAGCTTCAGGTGGTTCTGTGTGTCTCTTCTATGATCTTTAATCCTTTCCATAGATTTTCAACTGGATTTAAGTCAGGTTATTAGCTGGACCTTTTTTTCTTTTAAACCAATTGAGAGTTTCCTTGGCTGTGTTTTTGAGATCATTTTCTTACTGAATGTTCATCCTCGTTTCATTTTCATCATCCTGGTAGATGGCAGCAGATTTTTATCAAGAATGTCTCTGTAAATTTTTTCAATTAACCTTGCCAGTACCATATGCTGAAAAACAGCCCCACACCATGATGGTTCCACCTTTAAACTTCACTTTTCGTATGTTGTTTTTGGGGTGACGTGCAGTGCCATTTGTTGTGGATTATGGCATCCGAAGAGTTCAATTTTGTACTCATCTGACCAGACTATATTCTCCCAGTATTTCACAGGCTTGTCCAAATGTTGTGCAGCAAACTTTATATGAGCTTCAACATGCTTTTATTTTCAGCAATGGAGTCTTGCGTGGCGAGCGTGCATACAGGCAATGGCGGTTGAGTGCATTACTTATTGTTTTCTTTCAAATAATTTTACCTGCTAATTCCAGGTCTTTCTGAAGCTTTCCACAAGTGGTCTTTGGCACTTGTGATAATATCTTGTGACAACTTTTCTGATAATTCTTTTCACTCCTCCAGAAATCTTGCGAGGAGCACCTGCTCGTGGCCGGTTTATGGTGAAATTATGTTCTTTCCACTTCCAGATTAGGGCCCCAACATTGCTCACTGGAACATTCAGAATTTTTTTAATTCTTCTGTAACCAATGCCATCATTATGTTTTGCAACAATAAGGTTGCAAAGGTCTTGAAAGAGCACTTGCTTTTAAGATTTTACCCATCATTAAATATTTATTGTGTCACACCTTGGTAATGGGACACCTTTCTATAGGCCATCAGTTGAGACTGAACCAACTGATATGAATTTGCACTGACATGGGGCAGGTTTGCTTTCTAATTGCTGATTGATTTCAGCTGGTGTCTTGGCTTTTCATTCCTTTTTGCACCTCCCTTTCTTCATGTGTTCAATACTTTTCCCTGTGTCATTTTACATTATTACACATAACTAAATATATGGACATCTATGGTTGATTTCATTGCATGTGTGGATTGCATGGGTTCTTACAAACATCTTTACTGAGAAATATGATATACAAAGTGGTATCAAAATTCTTTCGAGACTAATGGTGGTAATTAGTGCTATTCTAAACATGTGCGTTACCACATCTGAATGATTTCAACATGGACAGCAAGTTAAAACAAAGAGCAAACATGAAATTCAGCATGACATTGTGCAAATCAGAGACATTTGACATGACATACGTTTGACATACGGCGATGCTGCAATGAGTCATTTAAGGTGTTCTGAGTGATGCTGCACTCTTCAAGATCGAAAGAACATCACTGGAAGATGGCGTGAATTTAAGCACGATGATCGTCGGACAACAATCCACATGATCTAACTTCCACACCCACCTCACTCACATGGCCACTGCCGACTTCGCCTTCTTCAAGAAGATAAAGAGCAAGCTCAAAGGTCACCGTTTAGACACCATTTTGGAGGTCCACAGCAATCACAGAAGATGCTTCCAGGACATATTCCAGAAATGGCAGGAATGTTAGGGTTTTTCATGCATTTATGCGTGAAAAAAAAAAAAGTATAATAAAAAATATTTTTATTCATTTGTAATACTATTATTTTTATTTGTAACCTTATTCTGTTTATACTTTATAGTAATACTTTATAATTTTACCATACTTAATACTTTATTTTTATTTATTTATTTATTTTTATATTTTATTTCTACTTACATTTTTACATGTTCTACATGTCGTATTTTTATGAATGTGTATGTGACAATTAAAAATTTAAATTTGATCTGAATACAAATCTTTTTTTAATTTATGCCCTGTACACCATTTTTAGCTTAATAATATTCATGAACTCATCTGCAATAATAATTTTATCTTGGTCAGGGCCGTGGTACCTGTCCAGAACATCCAGAACCTGTCATCACTCCCAGGAACACTAGGTGCAAGGCAGGAATATCCCCTAGATAAAACAGCATCACACATTCACACACCCTTTAAAACTAATATAAAGAATATGTTGCTGCTGCTACTGCTGCTGCTGCTGCTGCTGCTGTTGCTGCTGCTGGTGATGTTGATGATGATGATGATGATGATGATGATGATGATGATGATGATTTGGCACAGTTTTTATATTCACCCGTTTAATAATTGTTCACCCAAATAGGTTTAAATTTGTTTGCTTTCAAAATGTGGATAGACTTCAGCAAATTCTCATTACTTTTTCTGTTTAACTACTCACACATTCATACACACAGAAAAAGACTAAAAGCGTTTAATTTAATTTAACTCACTAGTCTGTGATATTTAAAGAAACATAAGAATGTATAAATAGTTACACACCGGTTAAATTCTTACAGATATATTAGTCTCATACAAGGAATAATACTGTTATAGGGAACTTAACAACAGTAGGGTGGTGTGATGTATGACCACCTGATTATTGTCCAATAACAGGAAATCCTGAGGTGTTTTTTTTTTTCCTTTTATATCACAGCAACAAAAATAATTACAATATTTTACATATATATGCTTAATTTATTAATGTACAATGTTATAATTTTAACTGTTTATCTACAACAAACTGCCAATACCATAAAATTACAGCTGCTACATAAGAATACGATCAGACATTCAATTAATATTACATTTTAGTAAATTCAGTTCACACAATTTAACAGTGGTAATCAACACAAAAAACAGCTTTACAGAAATAAATATATTGCATATTTTCCATTAGAAATTCATACATTTTTTTCTAAAAGTTCATTGGATATATTGAAAAATTAATTGGATATATTGAACTGGGCAAATAGATATATTTAGCAGCAAGTTAACAGTCAGTTCAGGAAGTTGATGTGTTAAAATAAGGAAAAATGACCAAGTGTAAGGCTCTGAGTTACGAGGGACAAATTGTAATTTTCATATGACTGAGTCAGAGCATCTTCTTAATGGCAGGTCTTGTGGGGTATTCCATTATGCAGTGGTCTGTACCAACCAAATATATTCAAAGAAAGACAATTGGTAAACAAGGGACATAATCATGGGCTCCCAAGATTCACTGATGTACAAATATGATTAATAATATAAAACATGCACACATCTCTGTTTTTTATTTGAAGTCATTAAGTAAAAAAATGTAACATGAGAGAAACCCCAAAGCACAAAGCCATAAATATTAAAAATAAACCCCTCTACAGAATGCTTCACCAAATAAATGACTAGATATTTGTCTTTGTTAAAACAGCCTATTCTCTAAATCTTTTTTGTCTAAAGTTACATAGAACACCCACCATTCCAGTCCTTGTTGAATTAGCACTTACTATAAAAACAGAAACATGTGAGAAAGAACAAATGAATGTAAAAATTGCCTTTAACTGAAACGACTGTAATGCTGTCATATGTTAAACAGTTATAGAAAATTAATCAACACCTTTTTTAAAAAAACAAACAAACAATTATGTTGTATACATTAGAAGAAATTCAAGCAGATGGGTTGTTAAACGTGGCCCACCCAGCCACCTTAAGTCACTGCAGGGCAATTTGTTATGCTACTCTACTGCTCAGGAGTCAGTAAATACTTCATGGAGGCAAACCTGATGATTGAGGCTGTGTTTAATAGTGAATAAAGCAAGCAGTGCACAACAACGTGGCAAACATGACCATCTGGTGTTTATTTCATTCGGGGATTGCCTGTAAAGTAGCGACTTTTGGAGCAAGTGCCTAATATTCACGTGCTTTTTTGTTACACCACTAACAGTACACAAAAATTCTTCACACGGTACAGATGAGAACTCCAGTTCTCTAGAGGATGGAAATTGTTTGAGGGATCATTTCCAATGGTGCTTCACAGCATAAAAGTAATAACCACCCACCCTCCACCCCCTTTTTTGTTTCCACTTGCTTTGGTTTATAATGAAGCTGCTTAAGGATGCATTTAGTGATGCATTGATAATTACCAGGCGCAGTAGTTAAGCAGAAGCTGTTCAGTCCCTATTTACTCTCAACTTTAAAATAAATGGGTGGTTCACTGGGGATTGGTTCGCTAAACATTACTGCAGCCAGTTGTCATAACTAATAGTATTTCTAGCACTGAATTCAGCAGCATCTTTCATTCCTCACATTGCATCTAATCAGCCAGTGTCTCTTGGGTGCATTTCCAGTCATGCAAGAAAGCAAAAATACAACACATTGGACAAACACATGGGCAGAGTGACAGATGTTTGTAATATGTTAGAGCTGATCTAATAGCAAAACTATGTTTCAAGTACTCTCATAATAGATATACAGAATGTTCCCTTAATTTATATTCCTTTTTATACCCCTCTACTCACATTCGTTCTCACAGAGCATGCAATAATTACAATAAATCCATGAATCCCAACAGCATAGTTCATAGTAAATCAGCCTTTACTCCTATATATACAGTAAATGATAAACCAGTGCATTCACTGTTAGACATAACCCTCTGCCATTAATCTCAAAGCAGGGGTCGGCATCTGAAAAGCTTACTAGTGGCAATTTACGGCTCACGCAGGGCAAAAATCATGAATGAGAATTAATGATCCCTTTAATGGTTGAGATAAGGGTAAGTTATTTGTTCCATAAAGAAATGACAGGCTGGTTATCTCAAAAGAGCAGGACAGAGACCAAGGATGAAAGCCACTGATATCCAAGTATTGCAGCAGAAATATAATTATTATTAAATATTATCTTTCTCCCTTTCCTTGTATTTTTAGGTAACCACTTATCTAAACCATTTTCAAGAAAAATGTTGCTGAATAAGTTCACACCTGTAATGAGCTATGAAGAAGCCATTGTGTTCTGGGAACCTAATTTCCTGATGGTATATAACGAGTTTCACACACACACACACACACACACACACACACACACACACACACACACACACACACACACACACACACACACAAACATATTGTAAATTTGTAAACATCCAGTTGATTATTAATTATAATATTAATTTTCAGTAATCTCTTTATCCTAGTCAGGGGCATTGCAGATCTAAAGATCTCGAGAACACAGAGCAGAATTGATAGATGAGATGCCAGTCCAGTGCAGAGTCATCTAGATGAATAGCTGTAATCTGAACTTGTATCTTTTTCTCCTTATCTTTTATTCCTTATACAAATCTTTTCTTAGTTATTTGAGGACTTATTCTGAGACTGGAATGGTTTTTATGGCCACCATCTAATTTTTACTTTTTGATAGTTTTAACTTCTGAGACTTTTCTTCCAGAGCACATGGGAATTATGATGAAAAGAGGGAAAAATAGTAGAGAGAATTGCAAGGAAGAGAGGGAGGGAGAGAGAGAGAGAGAGAGAGAGAGAGTACCTTAGATAACTGCTTCAAGGTTCAATAACTTCATATATTCATTTACAGTTGAATGGAGCCCAAGTCCGTAAGGCATTTAGTAACAATGCTGATTGTTACTTGAAAATATGTTCATGTGACTTAGTAGAACTTGCACTTCAGGTAAGTTTTTTAATTATGCCATTAGGCATGCCTCAATTATTGCTGAATTTTCTTCTTCTGAATTTGCACTTGTTTATTGATTTTATTTGACTGTACACTGCTCTCAAAACATACAAAGAAAGTGAAGTCATAATTTAAAAAGGTACACCGGGCATGCATTTGGTAGCTACTGTAACTCTACAGCCCATAAACATACATTATAAAAAATATATATATTAGCGGTAGCATCTTAGCATCTCTTTAATGTCCTCTTTAGTACAGGTACTGTTCTTAAAATTGTGCTGCACAATTACAAAGATTATGTCATGCAACTATAGTCACATCAATAATTTAGCAAAAGTAATGAAAAGTAATAGTACTAATGAACAGTGTTGGGGTAACGCGTTACAAGTAACGTGCGTTACGTAATAATATTACTTTTCTGGAGTAACGAGTAAAGTAGCACGTTACTTTATAAATTTACACATTAATATCTGAGTTACTTTTTTTTAAAAGTAACGCGAGTTACTTTTTAGTTAAATTATTTTGTATAAAAATAAATAAATACTGCAATAAAATGAACGTAGTCACGAAGAATCGCGCACTCATACGTGCGAGCCAGAGAACAGAAGAGAGAGAGCAAATTCACAGCTCATTTGCTCTTTGTGGGAAGATAAACTGCCACGGTCACTGATAATAGCGTGAACTTTATAAAAGCGTTCAGAATGTTTCAAGCTGATGATGAAGCAGAGAATGAAGTTGATGAGGACGAGGTCATATTTACGGAATTGCAAAAGGTTTTATGTGATGACAGCGAAAGGTATGTTCTCCCTCCACATCACCGGTGTGCAGCCCACACCCTTAACCTTATATACACAAACGATAGTTACATTTCTGACGGCGAAGGCAGATTGAAAAGCAGTGTACAGAAGAGCGACTGGAAAGTGTTCAGAACGTGGTCAAAATTTAGTCGATCATCTAACTGTTCTCTAAGAAGTTATTAAACATTTTAAATGTTTAAGACATGTCTTTTGCTCTAATATAACTTATTTCTTAATGACAATTATCTATATTACACCTGTTACACCTGTAAGGCCTGAAAGAGATACAAGTAACGCAAAAGTAATGCAAACGTAATATAACGCGTTACTTTCCATAAAAAGTAACTAAGTAACGTAATTAGTTACTTTTTTGGGGAGTAACTCAATATTGTAATGTATTACTTTTAAAAGTAACTTTGCCCAACACTGCTAATGAAACATTCAATTCAGGATTCAGCTAATTTATTCTACATACAATTGTGTTTTGATGCACTTTTGTGGTCAGTCGGTGTAAAGAAAAAAACTGATGAAAAAATCTAGTTGTGTATACGTAGGAAATGCTTTTCTTGATTAGAATAAAGGCTTTTTATTGCTCAAGTGATGAGGTCTTTGTTGGGAAAAAAGAGGAGGAATATTGACATTGGCATACTTTACATAATATATAATAACAATAATAATAATAATGACAGCAACAGCAACAACAACAACAACAACAACAACTTTTTTTATTTATGACTGGCATGGATGGATTTAATAAAACCACATTGCCCATACCAACTATCCTGCTCGTGGAGGTGATGGCTTAGTGGTTATGGCAGATTTGAAGATCGTGAGTTCAAATCCCAGCCACACAAAGGTGCCATTCCTGGGCCCCTGAACAAGAGCTTTAACCCCATAGTTGAGATAAAAAAGTTGCTCTGGATAAGATGCCAAATGCCATAAACATAATGCCTGTACTGTTTCCTCACTTATATTCATGAGGTGGGTTGATGCAGAAGGGTACAGATGTCACATCTGTGCCTTGTAGGCCTTGTACCCTATAACTCCATTGATACTCAGCTCATGGCCTCATCATGTGACCTCCAGGCAAGCTCCTATCTTATGCCACAGTAATCACATTTTAAATAAGCTTTGCTTTTAAATAAGCTAGATTCTCAGGGTTAATTTGCAGCGTCTAGGTTTAATGTTGTGCACGTGATGGTTCCCCACTGGTTTGATTAGTGTTTTGACCATAGCCTTTGTCACATTTACTGATTTTATCTTGTATCATTTATTACTGTTTGCACATTCACAGAGTATTTATGCGCCTCATGTTTTTGTTTGCTACATTTTTTTACGTGCATCCATCTGTCTAATTCCTGCCAACAGAAGAGGAACACTTCTGTTATATTTTGGTACTGGATATTTTGGTATTTTTGTATTTGATTGGTGTCTATATTAAGAGAATATAAGGCATCATGCAAGTATGGCAAGTTTCTTATTAAAGATTTACCAATTAACTAGTGTCAATTCTTCCAAAGTTAATGCATTTATTTCTTGTGCATGAAAGGGTGCATCATTCCTCAGTCTATCTTTGTTGTACCATGAATTGCTGCTCCTGTGAGTCCCTCTTTTTTTCAGAATGGCTTAAATGCTCAGGGTTATTAAATTTTTTTTTTTTGAGGCCACAGGAACAAAAGTAACCTAACGTGTATAGATCCACTACAACAGTACTGCCACTCAGTAAAGCACTTCAGAGCAGATTGAGGGAAATAAGCTGTGCTTGGGGCAAAGAGAAAAATTTAGCAGTGTTTGAGTTGGTATAATTATTTTACTTCTGTTACAAGGCAAATGGATGATGAGAACAAACACTGCATAAAAGACAAAGCATTCGGCAGAATGCACAAGCAAAAACCCCAGCAAATGCACGGCAGAGATACACACTGAGAAATAAGTGTTAGAGTAGGGTAGAAATTGTATGAAGAAAGTACAGCCAACCACAGAAATGCACTGATGTCAAGGTTTATAGTTAAAAGCACTAAGTCATTCTTTTGAAGATATTTTGACAAAGCAAAAGCTTGGTCACAGCGCTCTCATTTAAAAAAAAAAAAAAAACTAAATGACAAAGGGTAACAATTTGTGCTGTTGTGTGCTCCATGTGAGTCTTTGATGACTCATAAACCTGTGCATTTAAGGACAGTTCTGAAGTTTCTCTTATGTTCCACTGTGACAAATTTATTTCCTATAAGATGTTCTGTCTTTGTCTCACATGATAGTTGATTACTCAGTAAACAGAAGGCTAAAGGCTTGAGCTAGAGCTTTACAGTGTTTGATACAAGAGTGTTAAAAAAAACAACCTGAACCATAGTGCCAGACAAATATGACTCAACAGCAACTGTGAATTATATACACACCCTTACTCACCATATTGCAAAAACACTAACAAAGCTGCTCAAAATATTGATTCATGCTAAAGTATTTCATAAAAGAAAATCGATTTGTTGATTTATACCAACGGTCTTCAACTAAAATAGCTTGAGGTCCAGTAAATAAACCCCTACTCGCTAGCTGAGGTCCGGAAATTATATATCTAAAAAACATAGATGCTTTTTGCCAGACTAAAGAAATGAGTGTTGACAACATTTTTATTGGACACATTATAAATGAATAAATAAAAGGAAAAATAAAAGATAAATAAAAGAAAAAAGCAAAAGTGCTTTTGTTTCTGCTAAACTGAGATTACAGATCATAAGTAATGAACGCATACATCACTGGTTAAAAAAAGGATAAAAGAAAACAGAAATCTCATATCACATTTTAACTTCACACATATTGTCTCTACCTAATTAAATGTATCTTATGTTTAACATTGCTCTCTTCTATGCTTCAAGTTGCATTGGTAAAATATCCTCAGCAATATCATTCAGAGACACAAACAGGCAAAAAATAAAGTGCCAGTGTTTATATGTTCATTTGTACAGTTTAGTACAAGTCCATAAAAATGTAAATTACTTAAAATGAAAATTAAATAAAACATTTAAAGGGCTTGTTATATTTTTCATATAAAATGCACTGTATTCTCAGTGAACAGTCATATGCTCGTTGTTGGGCTGTGAGTGAGTGAGTGAGTGAGAGAGAGAGAGAGGGAGAGAGAGAGAAAGAGAGAGAGAGAGAAAGAGAGAGAACCTGTGTAGATCGCTTGTACTGGCCTTTGAGCTCATTTATTTTCCGTGCCCTTACACCGGACTGCGGAGAGAAAGTTTCTTCAAAGTGTCTATGTTTAGTTTTGTAATGGCGTGCAATGATTCCACTTTTGACGACTGCAACAGACTCTGAGCTAAAAAGTCACACAGTGCAGCTCGATGCAGGAAGAATAAATGCATTTTTTCTTACCTATTCATCTCAAAAAACTTTTCAGGCAACCCATGATTTATACCTTGACTAATCACTAATCATTCGTTGCTAAATTATTAATATTACTAATACATTTTTTCACAGAAACTGCCATAGTGAAAAATTTACATAATTTAAAAAATAAGGGTCGGAGGAGAAACCAAAAGAAGGAATAGAAAAAAACAATTAATTAAAGCAATTATTTCTTTTGGATTACAAAACATATTATAGCACGGAAAGCACTTAAGCTAAGGGATGTGGTAGCTCAGTGGTTAAGCTGGTGTCCATCTGCTCAGAGTTCAAATAACTATTAAGCTGCCACTGCTGGTCCCTTGAGAAAGGGATTTAATATTCAACTGCTCAGTATATAAATAAGAAAAAAATAATTTTTTATTTCAAATTTAAAATGACAAAATATTAGACATAATGTATGTTTTAAATGAAAGTTTATAAATCCTAATGTAACTGTGTTACAATAAAGTGCTATACGATAGTCTTTGGATGGTGTTTAATCCTTCAACACTGTAAATATTTTTTATTTCAGAATACCGGGTGAGCTGCTACTGTATTTTAATGTTTGAAAACTCATTCAACGATTATAATAACTCGAATACAGTTTTATTGGAGGAATGTTTTGTGTATCTCAAGGCTCAGCAAAACAAAAAGTGCAAATGGATCTATGTTTCAGAAAATGGTCCCAATTCACGGTCACAGGTTTTTTTTAGGGGGGTTGGGCCAACCTTGAAAGCCAGCTCATTGCTCTCGAGCAACAATTTTATTAAAATGTAAATACATTTTGTGATTGTGTTTTTTACAGCCTTACTCTATGTTTTTAAAATACTTAGCCATGCTTAGAACCATTCATTAATGATAGGAAATAATGGGAAAATTGGTGGGAACTGACGATGTTGTTGTTTAAATAAAAAAGCAATTTACGACATCACAAGCACAAATATATTAAGGGCTGAAATAAGCAGAATAAGGGTTATATTGACAGATTCATAGATCAAAATCTAGCTCTTCAAAGCTATGCACATTTCTTTCTTTCGGCTTCTCCCATTAGGGGTCGCCACAGCGGACCATCCGCATGTTTAATTTGGCACATGTTTTTACGCTGGATGCCCTCCCTAACACAACCCTCCCCATTTATCCAGGCTTGGAACCTGCACTAAAGCTTGTGCAACCCTAACGAGTGGATTTGGTTCCCTGACCGGGGATCGAACCCGGGCCGCAGTGGTGAGAGCGCCGCATCCCAACCACTAGACCACCAGCACATATGCATGTATAATGCACACTTAAATTAAATTAATATTTTTTAAGAAGTACAGTGGATTTAAATACAATTCAAACTGACGGTTTCCTAATAGTTCTTCTGGTGTAAGTTTGAGTTTGGTGTTGTGTTGGTGTTGTATGCATTACCTCGGGTGCAGTTCCAAAGCGTTTTTTAAATTACAAGGTGATTTCACCTTGAAATTATTTCTGTAATTATCATAATCAGGCAGTTTCTTGATTTAGGTATTGTTGCTCATTGTACTGCAGATAATCACTTCAATTATGCTTGAGTAATTGCACATTATCTGCTTCAAATGACATGCATAAAAAATTACAGGCTATACCTTTTTTGTGAGTTTTAAAGAAGTGGGTGTTTGGGAGTTTTATCAGGAAATCTCCCTCTATTTATCTCTGTCTGATTAATTCTAACTTTTAGATATGCTGAGTTGTTGGTTTATTTTGCCTACCCAGTAGCTACACATATTAGTCTTTATGAGGTATTAGACTTTATATATTATATTTATGAGGTGCAGTTTAGTCTGTTTTGTAGGTATACCAGTACTAACTGTATTCCATGTTCTGCTATACAGTTTTTCACTTTCCCCTGTCATCACTGGAGCTTCTGTACAGATATTATTATTATTATTATTATTATTATTATTATTATTATTATTATTATTATTGATATTATTGATATTAAGATATGTATCAGGCACAGCATTGCTACTGGGATTTTCAGAATCAGACACAGTCAACTGCCTGATAAAGAGATCTAAATGAAAATAAACCAAAACTTTGCATAAACGAGCATAATTATTTCGTTATTTAAATGTGTTCATTAATATTTTGTTTGTTTTTGTAGTTGTGCTGCACTTTCCTCTCACAGTAAACTAGGTTCAAGTCGACATTATGTTATTTTGGAGTGGTTTGAGTGTGGATTAAACCAGTTTCATTCATGTTACCAGCCAAAATGTCTAGTAAATACAAAAACTTAATAATATATAATGTTGATGACAGTGGGTGGTGATTTTCATCACTTGAATTTCAAAGCTTTTGACCTACATATAAGTATAAATAAGTACTGTATGGCTGTTATACCGAAAATAGAACATTTAGTACTTTACATTTTGCTGTCGTTAACGTTTTCCACCAAATAATAATAAGTTTTACAAGCCATTTTACTGAGAGAAGAAAAGGGTGGTCTCTGACATTTGCAAAGTGCTGCAGGTTCTCATCTGAAAGATTGTTCCAAATGTTCTAATAAGTGGCAGCTCAGATTCTGTTAGACTTTTTTACCATGTGTTTTTTTTTGCACTTTTCTAAAGCTCTTCCTGTTCCACTAAAGTGCACCATATTTTATTACTAATTGCCAGGTTTAAAATGGTCAGTTTGCAGTTTTTTAAAAAGAAATCAAATCATAATGTGGGCTTGAATTAATATTTGTGTCTGTGACTGCAGTATGCATGTCTTGGGATGTATTATTTTTAATAATCCAAATCTGACTGCAATTAAACACTGAAGAATTTGGATGTTTGAATGTTAAACACTCACTCATAAGTCTGCATCTTTAAATTACAAAACAGAAATAATGTTCTGTTTAGTGGCAGTGATGTATAACTGTAATTAATTAATGTATCCTTCTTTACTTAATGTATCCTATTTTGCACTGGTGGTGGAGAAATCAACAAAAGGAAAGAAAACATTCCCAGCTAATTAAGCATAATCACAAGTCGAATTGCTTTCACATTAGAAAATAACAGTTAACAGGCCAAAAGTTAATTTAAATATAAAATTAAATGACTGAACAAATATTTCCTGATGATATTATGATATTATAATATTTAGATTATTATGAGGTATTCTGGTCATTTCAGAGCTCTGAGATGTTGAATGATGTTGAATGGGAATCTTATTTCAACTCCTAGTTCAGCAAAATTGGAGATGGATGTGTGGAATTATGGTACAGCAGCTCATACTAGTAATGCATTAAAGTGTGGAACATATTCTGGCCCTGTTTGAAGCCACCCAAATTGCTCTTCTATACAGTAGATCACTACATATATGAACCCCTGTGGTTCTCCAAGTAGAGGGAAATATTTTGCTTGTCTTGTAAATTGTCTTGCATATTTTCCAACGGAATGTGTATCATTTATAATATAAAATTATCACTCCATATCAGTGGGCAGGTTCACCCATTTTACAGCTCTGTTTCTTTCATGAGACGATTGCTTGGGCTCACAGGTACACTTGCAGGCTTGAGAAACAAGGCTAAAACACGTTCCTCTAAACACATGGGAGTGAGTGTGCAAAACATTGTGCCTTTACTTAATGGTCTCATTGGGACCCTATCTGAGTTGAGGTACTGCCCATAAACAAGTGACATTTCATCAGGAAATCTTAAGTGAGGTTTCAACCAGAGCAAGTTCATGATAAGTTTCTAATGTGCTTTGGTGAAGCTGTCATTCCTGCCACACTGCTCATGCTGTATGTGTGTAGGTGTTCTGAAAGCAAATGTGTATTACTGTGTAATATTAATATATTTTTTTATAGCTATTGTTAAGACATAGTAAATTGTGTACCTTAGTGAGGCAGAGTCTATAAAAAGTAAAGATGGGCAGAGCTTCACTAATCTGTGTCTACAAATTGTGGAACTATTTCAGAATAATGTTCCTCAACATAAAATTGCAAAACAAGTGAATGTCTCATTAAATACCAAGTACAGTAAATATTATCATAAAATTCTTCAGATTCTGAAGAAATCTCTGTGCACAAGGGACAAGGAATGAATATTGGATACCCATGATCTTAAGGCCCTCAGGTGACATTTAAATCAGTCATGATTCTGTAATGAAAATCACTGCATTGGCTTATAAACGCCTCCAAAAAAATCATTGTCTGTGAACACAGTTTGCAATATCATACAAAAAAGAAGGCATGTGTGAACATGGTCCAGAAACACCCCCATCGTCTCTGGGCCAAAGCTCATTTAAAATGTACTGAGGCAAAGTAGAAAACTGTTCTGTGGTCAGACAAATCAAATTTGTAATTTCTTTTTGGAAACAATTAACACCACATCTTCCAGACTAAATTTTAAAAAGGTTCATCAATGCTGAATGTTATATACAGATTTTAGAGCAACACGTTTCATCTAGAAAAAGTGTTTTTCAGGGAATGCCTTGAGATCGATGTGTGGAGTTATAGTACAGAAGTTCATACTAGTAATAAAGTGTGGAACATATTCTGGCCTTGCTTGATGCAACCCAAAATTGCTCTACTATACAGTGGATGTCACTACATACATGAACCCCTGTGGTTCTCGAAGTAGAGGAAAATATTCTGCTTGTCTTGTAAATCATCTTGCATATGTATTTTCCACCAGAATATGTATAATTTATGATCACCCCATAAAAAGGTGATCTCCATGTCAGTGGGCAGGTTCACCCATTTTACAGCACTGTTTATTCCATGAGACGCATGGTTTGGGCTCACAGGTACACTTACAGGCTTGAGAAACAAGGCTAAAACTCGTTCCTCTGAACACATGGGAGTGAGTGTGCAAAACATTGTGCCTTTAGTTAATGGTCTCATTGGGACCCTATCTGAGTTGAGTTACTGCCCATAAACAAGTGACATTTCATCAGGAAAGTGACTTAAGTGAGGTTCCAACCAGAGTTCATAATAAGTTTCTAATGTGCTCTGGTGAAGCTGTCATTCCTGCCACACTGCTCATGCTGTATGTGTTTTGAAAGTAAATGTTTATTATTGTGTAATATTAATATTTCTATGTATATTTATTGTTAAGACATAGACATTTGCCTAACTTACTATATAAAGCAGCTCTAAAAAAAAATCAAAGCAGTATCTTAATATTACAGCAGAAATCTGGTTACCATTGGTGGGTCCAAACATGCACTACAATATCATGTCTAATATGTATGAATTGTGGAAGTACTGTTATCAAGTGATGTTAAAAGTAATGCCTTGTAATATGATGTTTTAACCGATATGTTCATATTTACTTTCACATATTTGTTTTTATTTGATTTTCACCTCATATTTTGATAATTTGTGTAATTATTATTTTTAATTTTATAATTATATTTCTTTCATGATATATACCTTAATTCTTCAAAAAAGAGAAAACAGGAGGAGGAGGATGAGGAGGAGGAGAGTTCCACCATACTTTTATTTAATCCATCTTTTAATCGTATCCTATATTCCCATCTATATGATGCAATACTGTATAAGTAGCACATTTGCTGATTGTATAATCACTGAATAGTGGATGTATTATTGAGTAAATTTACTGTAGACCTTGTGTTTAGCACACCTGAGATACCATCTTTTAATAAAGCTTCTCACTGTGTATATTACTCTCTTACTCTTTGTGTCTGTCGCCACAAATCGGACTATTGGGATTTGTAGACTAGCGTCACGGCTAGCTGATTCTTATTAGTCTGACATTGTTAATCTGCTTTGCCCTCTCTAGAGGCTGCTTAATGGGATTACTTTACATTACGAACATAATTCCAACAGATTTCAGTCCCATGCAGTCCAGCAGATAAGCATATTGTGACCTGAGCACGATTTTGTGAAGGTTAATTTATTTTTTAGCTTTCTTGATAATATGCAATCTTCATAGTCTATTCAGAGGTAGTTCAGATGTTTTTTAACATATACATTATGCTAATAAGCATGATCTTTATTACCAAATTCGAAAGTGGATTTGCTGAAACGAAATAACATTCACCAAAGCATTACTGTCTAACTACTTTGCATATTGGCATTAACAGATTGTGAACTCTCTGACCTAAAAATAACCCTGACCTCACATTATGGCTGATCTGGTGGCAAACACGAGGTGACAGAGAAAAGAGCAGCATATTGAATGTTATGCTGGGGGAAGAGATGCAGTAACACAGTGAGTCACTGCCAGTGTGTGACAAAAGGGTCAACGAGTGAGAAAAGGAGGCGAGTGATGATTTAGAAAAGCTGCCACCTTCATTTCTGTCACTAACAATTGCCAGGGAAGAAGTCAAAGCCTAAGCCTAAAGAGACATGTTGGATAATCGCACGTTTTTAGCACAGAGTGTGGCATACCGTCATGCATAGGACTATTGGCAAAGTTTGTGAAACAAAGCTGCATAAAATTAACACCATCCAAGCTGTGTTTAGGAAAATTTAGCAACATGAGGCTGATGTTACTTAGGTCTATGGTCTAGGATTTTTTGTTTTGTTATTATTATTTATTTTATTTATTATAATTTTTTTTAACAAAAAAGACAAAGTAAGAGGACACCATAAATCTATGCATATAATATAATTTGATGGTGCGTTAGGGTAAATTACAAACAAAATATTTATTCACTATTTCATTTAAGAACTTGAAGGAACATGTTTTGTAAACGAATCTTAAAATCATTGTGGATTGATCCCAAAATAAAAAAGAAATACTTTAAAAAATAATAAATAGCAGGGCCCTTATACACAGTATATGTTCAGAGCAGTAGTGGCGTACACAGTGAGAAGCCCCGCCTCCTCCACGTGACGTTTCACTTCCTCCGCCTCGCGCGCACACATCAAACTGCAGGAGGAGAGTTTCAGACGCAGAGCAGCGCGCGCCTCGCTAATGTGAGTAACACTGCTGTGTGTCTTTAACCACAGCGACCTGTCAATAAACCCATACACTAAAAATATTTATATTAATATCTGCTCTCAAGCGTCGAGAGAGTCTTTTGGGTTTTGTTTAGCTCGGCTATGTTGCATTTAGCCGTTGGCTAACAGGGTAATGTTTTGCTAACTTGTTTTCTTTTTCAACTTTTTTGCCGGCCTGGTTGAACGCCAGGAGTTGTAACTGTTATATCCGGAAACTATACACACAAAGTGGCTCATGGTCATTCAGAAATCTGCACCCCCGCATCTGTAGCAAACTAAAATTGATTTGGTCTTAGCTAAGGACATTTACAAAACGGACTTTTCAGAAAAAGATGGACATCGTGAGGACAGTTCAGCCAAAACAGTACAAAACTTGTTTACCTTTTTCAGGAACCAGTTGTACTTTTGCGTTTTTCTTTCCTGTACAATTCGCACAAAATCACACAATTTGCAAGTGGAAAAAAACCCCGGGAGGATTAATGAGGTTGATATTGATGCTTCTGATAGAGATGAGACTACTATATTGTTTACATGCTTTTTTTTTATATTTGTTTACATGCACCTTTGACTTTGTTATATTATACTACACTGTTTACATGCTGTCTTCTGCACATCTTGACTGCTGCTGTATTTTTGCACTAAATTGTGTTTCTTATATTCACTCCCGGGTATAGTTTTTACAGTTCACACTACTGTATAACCAAGTATACAGTAGGTTTACTGGTCGGTGCTCTTGGTTTTGTGTCTTGTCTCGTGTTGTCTGTCTGTACTGTTTTTTTGTCTGCAGTTTGCACTAGGTTGCACTCGATGCACTTTATGTAGCTTGTATTGTGTTGTGTTGTGTTGTAGCTTTATGTTATTGTTTAGTGTAGCACCAAGGTTCCGGAGGAACGTTGTCTCGTTTTTACTGTGTACCAATGTGTATAGTAGAAATGACAATAAAAGCCACTTGACTTGACTATACGGGAGGTGCATCTGTGTCTATAGTAAAAGAAAACTTGTTGAATTGTGTTTATTGGGTTTCTTGCTTTAGCAACGGCTTTCATTCTCACTGCATGAGATACCTGTCTGCTCTGTTACACTTCTGTATAATATTCATGGTTTCTGTGAGAGGTGGATTATTTCATCTAGGATACCATTGAAGGCCTTGGTGTGAAGGAATCCAGGGTTTTCTGGATTGTTGTTGATTTGTTTTCACACTAAAGAGTGTCGAGGCACAGATCTGGGGAAGGTTATAAAAAGTTATCCAGCATTAATGATTCCCAAGTGCACAGTGGCCTTAAAATCTTAAATGTACGAGGTTTGGAACAGGCAGGACTTCTGCAAGAGCTGGCCGCCGGGACAGACTGATCAATGGTTGAAGAATGACAAGAGATTATGTGTTAAGATGGGGGAAACTTGCAGAAGGTCATCTAAATCTTTCCTTTATTAGACCTGCATGTTTGTTTGTTTTTTTTTTTTTTTTTTTTTAGAAGACATTTATAGCATTTAGCAGACGCTTTTGTCCAGAGCGACATGCAAAAGTGCTTTGAGTATATATCAACGAATAAATCTACACTGATTACAATTTAAGATAAATCAGCATAAAACTCTGGCAGAAGGTTTTTTAAAATGTAAAAGACAAAGCAATCGTGGAAAAGTGCTAGTTTGTGTTTGACAAATTAGGGTATTTACCCCGTTGCTTAAAGATAGCCAGTGATGCCACTATCCGGACATCTAGGGAAGTTCATTCCACCAACTTGGTGCCAGAACAGAGAAGAGCTTTGAGGTATACCTACCTCAACTCATACCCTAGTCTGAGAGAAGGATGTACCAGTCAAGCAGTGCTGGAGGATCTCAGGCAGCGTGGTGCAGTGCGGGAGTGATAATGTCTCTGAGGTAAGAGGGTGCTGGATAATTTTTGGTTTTGTAGGCAATTATTAGTGTTTTGTATCTGATGAGTGCAGCTACCGGAAGCCTGTGGAGGGAGCGCAGCCATGGGGTCGTGTGGGAGAACTCTCGAAAGTTAAACACAAGTCGTGCAGCTGCGTTTTGGATAATTTGCGGTGGACGAGTAACGGAGCCAGCAGAGAGCTGCGGTAGTCCAGTCTTGAAATAAGAGACAGAACAAGCCTGTGTGGACAGAAATGGTCAAATCCTTCAGATTTTGTTGAGAAGGAATCGACAAGTACGAGTCACATTAGCAACATGTGGGGAGAAGAACAGCTGATTGTCCATAGTTACCCAAAAGTTGCAAGCGGTGGCTGAAGGGGAGAGCAGAAAGTTATGAAGAGATATTTTCAGATCCTGACCTGGAGATGAATCACCTGGTGTGCCCAGCAGTTTGGTTTTGCTAGGATTGAGTTTTAGTTGATGAGCACTCATCCACGAAGATGTCCACCCGGCATGCCGAGATCCGAGTGGAAGCTGTGGTATCTGAAGGAGGGAAAGAGAAGATGAGTTGAGTGTCATCAGCATAGCAGTGGTAAGAAAACCTATATGAGAATATGACTTCACCATGAGTGTGAGTATAGAGGGAGAATAGGGGAGTTCCGAATACTAAGCCTTGTGGGACACCAGTGGAGAGTGCGTGGGGGAGATGTGGACCCCCTCTATGTTACCTGGTATGAATGACTGGTAAGATCTATATAGAAGACCGTAGAATTCATTTCCAAGTATGTTCAAGATAATGTATGTATATTAGATAAATGATGAAATGAGAGATCTGCTGCTCTGTGCACAGTGTGTGGTCATTGTCAGCTTTATGTAGAGGATGGCTGTATTAATCAGGAATCATGTTTAGGAATAATGCAGATTTATGGTTTATCTAAGAGAAGGCAGTGTACAGTGTACCGTAGCAAGCCACTGATGGATAAAAATAATTGTAAGCCTTTTGGATTGTGAGCTTCATACTGGGTTCTGTAGTGAGTGTGATGTCAAAGTAAAAAATCTCTCACTCTGGTTTTTTTTTTTTTTTTCTGTGAGATTTTATTCCCTGATGCACATCTGTAGTCTCAACCAGATGCTCTCTGAACCCTCTACCGAGTAAATGCATACGTGTTGTATCTGCATTTAAATTAGGTCTAAATGTATTTTCTGTTTAATAATATATTGACATAAGTTTATTAGAAACCAACATGTGTGTTGTGTCTGAGGTAGCAGTTTGTAGTTTAGCTCTCAGTTCAATCATGCCTGGAACCTATCTGCATGCCTGTCTGTCTGGATAAATTGTTGTGGTAAGCATGTAACGTTAGTAGGGCAGCGTGGGTGCACTCATCTCCTCAACCACAATATCTTTTTAACATGCCCCTAAACAAATCATTTTGGCTGGGGCGCAAACAGGACAGCTGCCATCATCTCGTCTCCATATCACAGAGCTCATTCAGGCATGTGATGAGACGAGCTGCTCAGCTTAAAGAGAGTCTCCTCTGACATGAACTGTTGTGACTCTGCCACAAAACTGCTGGAGCATTGCACTCACTCCCTCAAGCTTTTTACTGTTTTTAGCCCTGTTTATTATGTGCACTCAAATCAGAGAGTGCATCTGGGATGACATGAGCTGAATAATGCAGCACAGAATGAGCAAATTGCATCATGGATATGCTAAAGACATTCTGTTTGCTCTTTGTTTGTATACACAAAATGTCTTGATACACTGATTCATTCAAATATATGATATATTTTAAACGGGAACAATCCTGTTAAGTTTGGTTTTTATTTATTTATTTATTTATACTAGAGGTGTTGCGCATTGCCGGTGTTTTTGAAGAAAATACATCTTTACCAAAGCTTTTTCTAGGAATACAAGCAGAAATTATGTTTAAACAACTCCCCCAAACAAATGGCTGCCATAATGTGAAGGGTCTGTCCTCTAGCAGTGCAAAAATCATTAAACACCTAAATCAAAATGACAACATATGCATTTGTTTTTTCAGAAATGCACTGCAAATTTGTAGCCCCGCGATGAGTTTTTATTGAAGATTGACAGTGAATAGAATCATAGGTTGTGTTATTGCATTAGATAAAATTTGATTCATGTTTGTCGTTGTGCAAAATACAAATACGATATATTTTTTACGGTATTTGGCAGACACCCTTATCCAGAGCGACTTACAACTAAACAGTAGAGGGTTAAGGGCCCAGCAATGGCAACTTAGTGTTGGTGGGATTTGAACCTGTGACCTTTCAAACCAAAGTCCAATGCCTCTACCACTGAGCTACCACCTCCCTCGAAGCCAATGAAATTGCATTCAGCAGTTAGCATGTTTTCAAAAACGCAAATATAAGCGTAGCACAGAGTGATAGAGTGCAATTAAAGAGACAAATAAGGTGGCAATAAAGTGTACATGGCATTACAGTGGATTTGGCATGATATGTGATTAGACATAAATACAGTGATATGTTCAGTACATAAGGTGCAGATGTGATGGTACATGAGAACACATGCATCTAGTGACATGAATTAAATTCAACAATACAACTTAAGTGTAAGGTGAATGTTGAAGAATGGGCAAACTGTGTATAAATAGACTATGTGCACAAAGCATTTGGTGGAGGGAAGGTTACTACCATTCTGAAGAGTTCAGCAGATTGACAGCTGAGGGGAATAAGCTGTTCCTAAGCCTGCTGGTGTGACAATGAAGGCTCCTGTAATGCTTCCCTAGAGCAGAGCGAACAGTTCACGAATGGGGTGAGAGATGTCCTTGGCAATGCTTCTCACCTGCCGTAGATAGTGCTTGTGCTAAATATCTTAAATGAACCCTCTCTGAGCACCGGTGAGATGTTGGGCAGTTTTGGACACAACTATATACCACATTGATGACGTAACAGTTTATCAGTGTGCTTGTAATACCACAATAGCAGTTAATCACAATCTGAGTAGACAGGTGAGCTTTCTTCAGTAAGAAACTATGCTGTTGCTGTCGTATGGATGTCAGAAAGGATTTGAGATAGGAAAAGAAAAACCTCTCAAAACACTTGGTGGTGTTGGGTTATCGAAAGCCTTGACAGCAGCATGTTTTGACACAATGGTAGCTGTGTTGGGGCATGTGGGGATCACTGCTCAGATTAAAGACAGCCTAAATTGTTCATAAAGACCATGGCCAGCTGCATTATGCAGGCCCTGAGTACATGGCCCTGCTATCAGTACAGTCTTATGGGTATTTACTCTGATCAGGTTGGAGCACATCAGTAGTGAAAAGGTGATTGTCAGATCACAGGGTTGGAGCTCAGCTTTTCAGGAATTTGTACTCCTATATGGCTTTCATGGTTCTCTTTCTCAGATTGGCGATTGATGGCCTGTAGTCCTCCAGGTCTCGGGACCAAAAAGCAGCATCTTGTGCTCTCGGTAGAATGCAGACTTCCTTATTCATCCATTGCTTCTGATTGGAAATGTTTTTATTCTCTTAATTGTAGTGACTGTGAAAACACAACCCTTGATGTAGTGCAGGACATCATATTTGGTATAGAGTTCAGGGTGGTCGAAGAAGCATTTTAAAAACTGGTTTTACTTAATCTGGTGCTGTAGTAAAGAGTCTGCTCCCTCAGGCCAGCAACACATTTACAGACTTCATGTTTGATGAGATCTGTATTTGGGGAGTAGAGGAATAGATGATCAAATTGCTCACGGTGTGAGCAGGGAATGGCTCTGTAATCTTCTCTAACTTCGGTGTAAACCTGATGCAATGTTTTGTCCCCTCTTGTGTGACATTTTAATGAAATATGAATGTGACTAAATTCAATATGACATGATTGAAATGACCAGCAGCAGTTATGACTCGGTGTGATGTTTGTAATGTGCTAATAGTTGCATCTCATTCCATTATGGATAAATTAGCCAAACACATTTTGGATTTGTTGGAATTCTCTGGCATGAATAGAAGTTGAATACAGTGTTCAGAACAATGCCTGCCTAGTGAATTTTATGTCTAGGAATGTTTATAGGCTGTACGACATTTTTACAACATACAACTAGACTGAAAAATCGCTCAGTAAACGGTTGAGCTCATCATTTAGATCTATGTCTGATTTGGTGCAAGTTTTCTGACCCATCGCTCATACAATACCACACTCTGTAACCTTAGGCAGAAAAACTCTGTAAAGTTTAAACACTTAATAAAAGATTTTTGATACAATTAACTGAATAATAAAACGTTTATATCCCATAAAATCTGACTGCTGTACTGGGCAGTGCAAGTGTCAAGAAAAAGGAGACTGAAGCCAGAAAGACGAGTGAGTAATACTGATCCAGATTAACTCAGTGTCATAAGAATTAGATTTATTATTAATAATTATTTGCACACAGTAGCTAGCTGCTGTTCTCAGACACAGTCTGCTCCTTTTCTTTTTCTCTTTTATAGCCTGGTGCAGTTACAGTGCCTTCACTGAGTTAACTGCTCAGATGGCCAAGTACACTGCCAGCTGTCACACTGACCTGCCACTCTCCTGAGTAAAGTTAAGCGTATTGGGACGCAGCCTTTGAGCTGCCAGATTAATTTGTGCTGTGGAGATTTGTATAGCATGAGTCATATTACTTAATGTTCTGAGTAACTTGCAGCTGCAGTTTCTGTATTGAGAGGTTTCTACCTTTTTTTTTTTTTTTTTAATTCGTGACTTAGTTGTGCTACACACCTTCTCCTCTGCTAGGATTAATAGCAGGCCAAAATGTATTGTAAGGATATGATGACAGTGTCAAGAGTGACTCAAACTGCACACAGTACCTGAAATACTTTATCTGTACTTTATTACTTTATATTACTTTATAATTTTAATGTCGTGGTTTGTGTACCAGGGTTGGACGAATCAGTCCGGTGTGTGAGTTCATTCATTCATTCATTCATGGTTGCCTTAGTAGGATCAACAGCCAGATATGACAAAAACAACCTGCTCCTTGAGAACTCATGTGTAGCCAGGTTTGAGCTTAATGCTTGTGCGATGCAGCTTTAGCGATGCTTGTACTTTAGCTCTTGTTTCTTTATTCTGAATTCTGAATGCCTGCTACACTGCACACATCAGTCAAAGCGATGTCTGCATGATTCACATGTGTGTTCTCTGTGTGCAGAGGAGTTCGATAGAATAAAGTGAGTCTAAAACCTGATCAACACTTCGAGGGCAATGGAAACAGTCGCACTCTGATTCAGACCACAGCAAACATGCCCAATGTAAAAACCACCAAAAAATAACAGCAACATGCTAGCTGGAAATTTTACCTGAAAAACTGGCAGGGGAGGGTGAAGAACAAAATGTACAAACCTGTTTTCAATATGTAAATCTTTACTGTCAGATCTGTGTTTCTGATGGGTGTATTTTGCTAGTTGTGTTCATCCGCTTGACTTTTAGCTAATTAACAAATGTTGATATGGAGATTTAGAGCTGCACATTGCGAACGTGTGAATTGAACACCTTTGACAGTGCTAAACATAGTGATGGATCCAAAAAACATATCCACCCCAGACCACACTTCGGTGTTAATTATTCTGCTGCTTGCTTATGAGTCTGTTTTTTCTAGATGCACCATTTGCAATGAAATCTTAAGTCAGTTCGTTATATAGTTGAATGATTTTTGTTTGGAGCTAAGGTTTCCAATTGTTCCTAATCATTACACTCGTCATGTCTGGATTTTTCTTCCCTTTTTTTTTATTGTGCGTTACGAACAATAATGTCTAATTTACTCAGAGCTGATCTGTTTCTTATTGTGTTCTTTTCCGAAGGCTTCAATTACTTGCTGGCGATAGGGGCAGAGGAATATAACCATTTCAGTTAATTCATCTAACAACGTGTAACAGAAAAATCAGAGGAAGATGTGTTATATAAACTGTCGAAATGTGTCTGACCTTTAATTACCTGTTATTTCTTTCCTCGGATTGTAGGAAACAGGAAGAATGGCTTGTTTTTTATTTTTATTTTTTTTTTTATTTGTTACAGTTCAACATATGAGATTTAGTTTTAGAGTGAACTTGGTCAGAATTTCCTTGGTTAGAATGACCTGACACTATTGAATTATTCAAGATAAGTTCAGAATAGATTAAGGGTTTACGAATATTTGAATGTTTTTTTTTTTCCCCCCTACTTGAGCCTGCCATCCACACCCACCCCCTTTTGCCATCCAAACACAAAAAGTTCAATAGCTTTATACAGATTCAGATCTTCAAATCTTTATGCAGATTGTGTTTACACACCTGTCAGGACCAACTCTGTATTCCCTTCTTGAGTAATACGTTTTATTTATAAGGTTTTCTTGTACAAGAAAGAAGAAATAAATGAAGTATCGCAGCTTTAAATACAATGTTTTGGACTTTAGGCTCAAAGTTCAATACCAGAGGTTCTCAAGGCGGTTGCGCATTTACATCGGTTGGAGCTGTTGTGTTTTCTGCTTGTTAAGTTTATCGGTACTCCTCTTAAACCTGAAAGCACATGGGGCAACAGGAGAGATCTGTGGTCAACTGTCAGATGCCGTTTATGCGGACCAGTATGCGCAGACCAATAGACCTCTAAAATGACCATTGTCTGCTTACCTTACTGCTACCAAGTTCTGCTTTAGCATAGAAGGATTGTGGCTGTGTCACTTATGATTAACTACACTTTTGTTTGTAAAAACAAAAGCTGTATCTAGATTGCCTTTTTAATTAGTCAGCATTGATTCTCACTTAGCTCTGGAGAATGCTGCAGGAACTAAGTGGCTTTCGGGTAGGGCAGTGAATTATCAGCCTTCAAGGGACTTTGTTAGGAAGTCATTTTTGTGATCTCTGACCATACAAAATGTTTGTGCTTTCTAATATTTCTGGACTAAATTGCTCAATCCTAGCTAATTGGTCATTGATTATACTATGCAAAATATACAGCGTTGTTATTTCAACCGTGAAGCAATATGAGTTAGTTCTGAGAGGCTGAGAGGTTGTGAAGCTGGCAGGCAAGATTGGAATTCATTACAAGGCTCAAGTCTCGCGTCCTTGACCTTTATTTTCTCCTCAAGGTGTTTTGTCGAGGTAATGGAAAAAATCTGTTTACAAAAAACACACTGCACGGTATATCAATTTGGTTGATATTATAGTGATGCTAATGTCGCCAAAGCTTTTTAATGATAATGATCTCCCTACGTAAAAAGTGTTTCATTAATTAGATCTGATAAGGTCATCTGATCTTCTGGTGTTCTGAGGATGCTTTGGTCAGTAGTTGCATTTCTGTGATTTGATGCTTTATTTTGACACATCGCAGGTTCACCAGTTAGATTTAGTATATTGCAAAGTATTGACATTCTGAAAACAAATCATTGGGAACCGTACATGATTAGTATCCAGGCCAAGTTCGTAAGCTTTCATAAAGTGTTTTTAGTCTCCTATATCAAGTTTCTCGCACTGAAAATTCCATTACCAGGGTTTCATTTTAACCAGAGTTAACATTCACATTCCTTTTTTTTTTTTTTTTTTTTTTTTTTTAAATCACAAATCACAGCAATCACAGAATGATGAAAATCTTTTTCCACATTGTACATTCAGCTCGGAAAGTAAACCAGAGTGCAATCGTGAGAACTGATGAAAATCAGCCATTATAATGACAGCTACTGTCGGCTTGGAACTTTTGCTCACATGCCACCGTTTCATAGTTGTATTTTTACTTTAAATGAAAGAATAATATAGTAATGCAATCGAATTGTAAGCATATGACTTTGCAGGAAAATAAACCTGATAAAGAAAGGGTTTACACTATGATAGTTTTATAGTTGTTTCATACAGAAGGTAGTTATTACAGATGACACTTTGAGAAACAAACACTGTGAATGACTGTGTGTGTGTGTGTGTGTGTGTGTGTGTGTGTGTGTGTGTGTGTGTGTGTGTGTGTGTGTGTGAGAGAGAGTGAGAGAGAAATAAAGTTTGAGGCCATAAGCAGAAAAGTTTTTATCGATTTTCACATTACTGTGCTAAAATGCAACACGATACAATTAAAAAAAAAACAAAAAAAACACTTGTGCACTTTTACCCCTAGGCTCTGTGGCATGCTGTGTAAATTGTCACTTGCTATTTTTGTATGTATTGTACAGTTGTAGACTCTGAGTGCTTTTTTCTGAAATGGTCATCAATATAGCAAGTTATTAACGTCACCACTGTGAGGATGGTGTCTCTGCTTGCCAGTAATTTATTGCTTATTTCTGTTTTCTTTTCTTTCTCATGGTTCTCGTTACAGATAATAAAAGCAATGCCTGTCCACACAGTGAAATGCGCTTCTGATCTGGACACCATTGCCCCTTCACACGTCCAGCGGATCTCTATATCAAATCTCAAACTCACCTCTGACTACGTGCACACGAGTGTTAAGGTTGTAAATTGGCCCCCCTTAATGTTATGCCTGTACCAATTTTCCTAGAATAAAATTAATCAGCTTTGAAAAAACAGCAAAGCCTTAGAAGCCTGACTGCTCTGTGCTCTTTGTTCTTTTTTTTTGTGTAGGGTGAAGTGGTTCAGAAGGGCTCTGTAGTGTCTTGCAGGCAGAGAGACCACCTGCTAAAGGCTGTTATCCAAGGTGAGCTTCTGATTAAAATGCCCAATAAGGCTGCTAATGCAGGCTGCTATTAAGCGTGGAGTTATATTGGAACTGTGGCCTTGATTCCGAGGATATAGTAGGTACTCGCAGGTTTATGATAGACAGCACAAATCATTTTTAGTCCCACAGAGAAAATGCAATTTGAGAGCTAGAGGAAATCAAGGAACTCCTTGATCCTCAGAAGCAGGGTAGCAGATTATTATTATAATATGATAATGATCTAAACATCCAGGCTTTGGTGTTTGTCCTGTGTCCTCTTGGTTAAGGGGATTTGAGGAACATAAACCACCAGGGATTCACAATTCATGATGTAAGTTGCTTCATTTTCTTAAAGTCCTGATGACAATTTTCACCCAACAGCTCAATTTTGGGACAAGACTAACATGCAGATCTGCCAACATACAGTATCTATAAACGGGGACGTTTCACAAGTAATAATGGATTTTGTATTACAGACTTTTCAGCACTTTTGTGCTGCTATTTGGCCATTTGATTCTCCAGTCAGTTAAAAGTTTTAAAAAGAAATCCAGAAATGTGAACAAGCTAGTAAAATGATTAGAGGTTGTTTCTGATTTTCTGCCATTAGCAATTCCTTAGGCACTCGTGGGTGAAAATCAGTCTTGATTAGCATGCTGTGTGTAATGCACCACTGGCTAGTTCTGATGAAGACGGCATGCACAGCCGTGATTTACTCACCTCATTCATTTATTTCATATATTTAGTTGTAATTTGTTTAAGAATTGTACATTTAACGTTTAGTACCCCTCAATAACATTTGATTAGGACAAATCTGTTTCTGCTCTCAACCAAATCAGAGACAATCATTGGTCTTTCACTTACAGCTCAGCTACCTGACTTCTCCATTTCTTGTTTGCACTTGCTTATTTACTGCTTTCACACTCAGGCTACCAGAGTGCAAATGCTACAGAATCAACTTGTTTTCGAATCAAATTGCATAGAGCAACAAGGAGAGATGTGAATTTCAATCATTTCTTGTAAAGCCTTAACATAAGGGATTTCATAGTTCTATAGCATTAAAAGTTGAGTAATTGAGCCTAAGTTTCGTTCAAACTTAAAGTATGTAATGTAAAGTATATAAGTCTCCTCCACCCTTCTTTCTTTTCATTCTGCTTCACAGATAAAGAGACACAGAGTTCAGACCCATCACAACACACATCAATCAATGTCATTTTCTTTGGTACGATGGCGAAGGACTTTTCGCAGACTATCAGTCAAGGGGTAAGCCTCTGCTTTAACGTCTTTAAAACTACCTTTTAAGAAACCTATGGTGATGTTGAGGAGTCTCCTGCTGGGATGATTCCTAAGCTTGACTTAGTTAAATTTAATACCATCAGTAAAGAAAGAGCTCTGCAGGAATATTATTAGAATATAATACGATTATACTTAATACCTTTACCCATTGGGAGTTTCACTCTCCTTATGTATTATAAAACCTCTTTTAAATGTTGGATATTAAAATAGAAAGTTGTATTTATTATAATTCTGAACAGTACATTGTTCAGCGCGGTGTGCGGTTAAATCCTGCGGTCACAAACAAGTTGCACACAAAAGGTGTTTTTTAGTAAAATGCATGTAAATGTGATGTTAAAAAAGCATGGTAGTGGCACAACGCAGATTTTGCCACGCTGAAAGGAAAAATCTTCATAGTTCGGTTTGCCTCCTTGCTGGCTGTGTGACAGAAGAATCCTCCCTGAGAGACATGTCTTTTAATCTGAGCTTTGCTGCTTCGCTTTATCAAATGTTGCTTTTTGCTCTCTGGATCCTGTTCGCCTATCCCCTCAAGCTCTCGTGACTGCCTTATCTCTCGTTTTTTTGTTCATTAGTCCAAGAGCCGCTTTTTCATCAGGAGCACTCCACTGTGGTTTATCCTCACTGTTATTGTTAGTGTTATGCTAAGCGTGACTCGCTGGCTTCTTGTTTGTGGAGTGGGCTAAGCTCCCAGATAGCCTGTGGAAAGAGCACTTCTTTTGTAATGTGAGCTGATGCTAAAACCCTGTACGTGGTAACAGTAGACGCACGGCAGCTTTTATAAAGGCCGCATGCTCCGCTTTGTTCGCTTTCTTGCATTTATGAAGACGGATTAAACTTCTAGAAAGGAGGTGTCTACTTCAAATGCGTTTATGTTCAAGACAGAGAGACACCTTGCTCTGTCATTTTTTTATGATTATAGACCTTGAATTTGGCAACATATAAATGCTCAGGTCTAATGCGAACATGTGTGTGGCAAAGAAACTAACCAACTGGAGCATTGACAAAAAAAAATAATAATAATTATAAGTTTTGAAAAGATTTTAGCGCACAAATAAAAGCTGAGATGACAAGGGTCAAAAATGGCAATAACTACTTATCTAGAGACATTAATAGGAAAATTGCTAAAGTATATGATCATGTAGCACGTTTGCGATGCACTCAGTTACAAAAGTGTTTCAACATACTTGTGAATGTAAAAAAAAAATACAAAAAATTCATGCCTGCTAATTAATGCACCTAATAAAAATTTACCAGACTGCACTTCGGCCAACAAGCGCAGTGCAGCACGTAGTAAAATTCAGAATGACTAGTGTGAGCGATAGTTACAACTTTAAGGCAGCACTGTGAAGCACATTAAGTTTAAAACGCCACTGAAATCAGAATTGTGTTTCAGATCTTTTTCTTTCTGGCCCGTTTGTTATGGACACCAATGTGACAGTAATCTAGAGCTGTACAGTTCTGGAATATGTTACCTCTTCAGACAGAATAAGAACAGGATGTCTATCAGTAAGAGAAAATAAAAGGCTCATGTTAAGAGTTTGCTTTTCTCCATATTAAGATTGCTGTCTAAGCTGCTGTCAGGTTTGATTTGATTTATCGTTGTGCCAATTGCTGTTCTGTACGTTTCCTTCACGTTCCAGAAGGAAATACATCGACATGCAGAATTAAAACGCGCCTAGAAATCCATTCCAATTTAAATCCGCATAGCTGTGTATCAAATGTAAAACTTTCATTTTGTCCAAACATGTAATCGTTTAATGCATCATTCTTGGTCTTGAAACAACAGCAAGTTTCTCCTGTTTGCTTGGAAAGAAAGCCTGCAGCCATTCCATCTTTTTATAAATAAGATTTGAGCACAACTGCTTTAGAGGCTTGACTCAAGTCCACAAATCTAGGCATGACTGAGCTCATCCCCATGCTCTACATTAATTTGCTGGCATATTGCTGTTTCTGATGATTTTTTTTGTCTGTCCCTCTGCATACTGCTCTAGGACATGGTCTTATTGTCTGGCTTTACTATCAGCAAATCACCAACTGAAGAGACAGACAGACTACACCCGTGTCTTTTGGAGATGAGTAGGAATGATGCCTGTGTGTATGTAAGTGTCTAATGAAAAAGAAAAAAAAAATCTATGAATCACCTTTTCTTTGTATTTTTGTAACCAGAAGAAGATAGAACACTGTCTCTGTGGTTTTGTAGTATTTGCATATGATTGATTTCATGTTGTGTGTTTCACAGGTGTACTCATCTAATGTTTTTGTCCCCAGTGGGCCTGATGTTGTCAGCTCAGAGGTACCGTGTTTGCTTGCATAACTGCCTAAATGCAGCAGTAAATCTGATACTACATTTAAAAGAAGAAATATGACTGATATGATTGCAAATTTTCTTATTTGCTACATTTCTTGCCAAACTACAAGCTGATTGCATTAAAGAGCACCTAGTCTGAGAAGACGGGCACTTCCTTGTGTGTGCCATTATTTATTTTGTATAAAACAGACTCCACTTTGATAATGGCCAGCTGATTAATTCCAATCGCATCATTTCCAAGTGTCTTGATGTGCTTTTGCGGTACTAATGGAGCATTTTATATAAATCCATAGTTGTGTGTGATTTACATATCGATATTAAAGTTGATTCTGAATTATGAAAAGGAATTTTTAGCCTAAATTCCTTATGTACAATGTAGCAGTAGATGTAATGCTATTTCTTGACTGGACCTTTAAATTAGTTATTTCTTGCAGATAAAATATATTACTGCAATTATATGCAAAATTACATTTCACTGGAGCACTGTTATGTTTGTTAAATGTTTTGGTTTACTGTAATCATCTACTATAGCTGGAGGCTTTGTGACTGATCTCAAGCTCACTGCTCCTCTCAAGGCAACTCAGCCATGCCTGGTTCTTGATAACCTACCAGTTGAATTTGCGCTTGTTTAAATAACACAAATGTTTTTGCATATTGCAAAAAGCTTTCTTTTTTTTTTACATCCTTGATTTTTCCATGGCCCATTTGTAAACCCGCTCCATTATGTTAATGTGCATGATGTTGATGTGTGGTTGAACTCTTTGAATCCTAGTGTCTCTTGTTTTTATGCAAGTGTATATTGTATGCTTGCTTGTCCCGTCCTCTGTGACTGCTTTGAGCATATTTGATCAAATATGTCTTTTAGAATCATAAAATTTTGATCTAAACATTTACGCTTCGAATGTGTTCCACAAATAAGTATAAATATTTGCTATCTTTGATATAATTGTAATAATAATAATCTTTATTTGGGTAGAACATTTCCATTTTGTGTCTATATAAATGCCCCTAGCAAATGGGTAATTTATTAAGAGCTTAGGGAGAGCAGCCGGCAAGTACTGAGCATATGTGGGAACATCAGCAAGACTGTTGGGAACTGCTCCCAGCTGGTCTCCTCAGAAACTGTCTGACAGAATGCCAGCAGTGGGCCAAGCTGTTATTAAGACTTTGACTTTGGTCACTCTATAATTCTTTTCATGGCTTAAATGTATTCTCAAATTTTTCTGCATAGGAGAAATAGTCAAAAGGACAGAAATGCCTTTTTTTTTTTCCCTGTGTGGGTGTGTTCAAACTTTTTACAGGTACTGTTTGACTGAAAAAGTTTTTACACACTGGCGCTTCCAAATTCCATTCAAGACAAGCTGACAGTACGCTCCTGGGCTTGTGTTTATTATTCATATGCATCACTATTCCTCTACATTACTCTTTTCTCTGCATTCAGTCCAGGTACACGTATGTCCCTTTAAATGAACTGAAACCCAGCAGAAACCCAGTGAACGTCTATGGGGTGGTGACCTTCTTCAAACAGCCTTTTCCCACCAAAGGCACAGGTAAGATCCCAATACGTAGTAGTAATGTGTTTTATTGTCATTTGTGCCCTTAAGCTCAAATAGACCACAGCAGTGTGTTTAAACCTCTATAACTAGTAGGTATGACGATAAAACATAATCTCAAACCTTTCAGAAATACAAGCATAAAATAGTCTGATAGTCAAATAAATATAACGTTATGCCTGTCTGTAGTATTTGAATGTGTATAGAATAAAATGACCAAAAAGCAGTTTTGCTTTGATTTTTGAATTTTATCTTTTAAGTGCATTGTTGATGATTACTTACTTTTTTATTAATGCTGAAACTAAAAGGCACCATTAACACAGTGAGTAGATTTAGTCTGTTAATTAATGTTAATGTCAATTAAATACACCTGTATTGATGTGTATACAATCATACAGAACTAAGCAACCTCATACTTCCCAAACTGCTGTGGTGTTGGTACTGGCTGTGTTGGTGTTGATTACTGTGTTTATTTGTTTGCCATTTTTGTTTCAAAATTCGTGGCTTGTTCACGGTAACTAATGTGTTAAATAACGCCTGCGAAGTGGACTTAAATATACAGTATTATATCTGTTTGAAATCATTAATAATCATACATTAGCAGCTGAAGAGAGGTCTGTAGCAGTCAAAACATGTTGTGAATTGTTACAACAAAACATGTTAAATACAAAACAGCAGTATTAAAACTATCAATAATTGCAGAATAAAATATATTTTATTTTGACAGACCCTAATACAAAAAAGCAATACCGATATGTTTAGTGGATGATGTAGGGAGTAAAGCATGGCAGAGCATGTTATTGCAGGGAAATGATCAAAATCACTCCTAAATGATTTCTTCATAGCAGAACGGTCTTTTCTTGGTTTCTTTTGCAATCTCTTTATAACAACAGAGGCTGTTTAAATATATTTTTGTTTAGGAATATTTGTGATATTTTATCTCTTTAGCAAGAAAGGAACTTCCTACTCTTTTAGACAGGATTCAGTAAACACACGGCTTTTTATTTATTTATTTATTTATTTATTTATTTATTTATTTCACTTTTGTGTGTTTTAAATCGGCATCCGTAATAGCCATTGTGAGCCTCAGTGTACCAGCTCAGCCATCTCACACACACACACATACACACACACGTATTTTTACTTTGGTTCTGCCACTTATTTGTTCAGTGAAATATGCTATGATTGTTTGCCTAGCTTTTCTAAATGATGTTCCCATCATGTATCAACAATGTTAATCCTTTGTTATCCTCTGATTATCGTCTAGCTATCTGAGTAATCATTAAATGTGTTAAAAGTGTGGTTGAATTAAAATCTAATGGCCAAAAGATGCAGATTTGTTTTATATAACGGCATACCTCGGCTGTAGCATTAGCACTAGGTTTATATTAATGCACTTGTTCTAATAATTATTTATTATTTCAGTTCAGTTCAAAAAGAAAATTTTTGAATTGATCAACCTTGAGAGGAACCAGACTCAAAAGCGAATCAGTTCCCGGCTGAGTGATGCTGGATAGTATGATTTTATAATATATAATTCTCTTGAGAAGATGCAGCAGTCTTTATTTGGCACATATACATTACAGCACAATGAAATTATTTTTTTTCGGAGCTTGTTATAAAGTTGGGGTTGGAGCGCAGAGAAAGAGATACAGCACCACAGGAGCAGAGAGGGATTAGGGCCTTGCTCAAGGGCCCAACAGTAGCAGCTTACCATATGATTGATGTGGTGGTGGTCTTTGTTAGCCGCGTTTTATGTATTATATGGAAGAAGTCCCGAGTGTCCCTCCTTTGTTAGGTCGTCATGGTGCATTGTGAAGTTTTTCAACATGGAAATGGCTGCAGGACAGGGAAATATATGCTTTCCAGTTTCCCAGTAAAAAAAATAAATTATTTGGCTCCTTAGTGAGAGAATGATTTTTTTTTGTTGTTGTAAATGATAAACAATTTAAAGCAATGCTGTTGTTCAAATGTAATTTATAGTAGGCAAGTTACTGTTATATATTGGAAATAACACACACTGCTGTTACATGCACATTATATACTGGTGTAGTAAACTGGCTTGGTCTGTACCATGTCCGGGCATTAGTATGATGTCTTAGAAGGTTTTGGATGTTGCATAGACTTGACATTTTATATATGGATTTTAGAATGGTTCATAATTCATTGTCTTGAAGATCTGTCATCCTCAGCTTTCTTACTAATCACACGCATTAAAGGATCAAAGTTAAGTTCACTACTTTGAAGCTCTATAAAGAACTTATGAATACACAGTCCTTTTTTGATAAACATCTTGGTTCTGACCTTTTTTCCTTCTTGCCCATCTCGCCTTTCTTTGTACATCCTTCAGTCTAGCTAGCATGAAATCCTTCCAATCCTTGGGACGTGGTTTCGGTTACACCAAGCCATTCGAAACAGTAGCACTAACAAATTGCACCTCTTGCACTTGATCATGGAAAGAACTGCATTCCCTTTTTCATTGCAGACATCTGTGTCTTCAAGCTGCAATCACATGTGCCTCGTCACATTCAGATAATTGATCCTTCTAAAAGATGTGTTGTGCTGGTGTCTTGTAAAGTCCTAAAAATCAATCCTCATTTCAGTCAAAGGCTCCTGTCGATGGATCATTGAGATGAGCAGAGAAAGTCCAGGCTCTTGTCCAATTTAATCAGCACAGAGAATTGGGCATTGTGCACATGTATTCTGCCTAAAGAGGCAAACACTTTATTTGAAATCGATGCTGAATATAAATGGTCATCACAGAAATAACAAGCAGAGTTCCAGTTTTAAAACAATGAACTTGATTTAATGCTTCTTATCATTACCTGTTGCAAATGTGTGTTAATTTTTTGCTAATATTCTGCTCATTTTTGTAAACTGCTTTCTCCTCTGTCCAATTCTCTTCACTCATTTGAGGAGGTTGAAGCAAACAGTGTCGATTATTTTAACAGGTTTCATTGAGTTCAAAGCAAATAACAGTTTGGAATTGCATAATGAATTAACCTTGTGATTTGCAGAGACTCCATCTGGCAGCATTTGTGCTATATTGAGACTGATGCTTAGGTGCTCAATCATTTCTTGAAATTATTTATTGAAATTAATATAACTCTATGTTGTTGCAAACACTCCTGAGAGTTAGAAGACTGGCGGTTGTTATTTCTAAACAAGCATTCTTACTTGTACTCGTTTGCTACTGGAATCTTTTTTTTTTCTCATCTAAAAGTGCATCAGGTACAGTTAACAGAGAAGATAAGCAAAATAATACTTTACTGTGTTTCTGATAACCGCTCAATGCTAAATGTTTGTTCAATATCTAGTCAAGAGTTGTGCTGCTGCTCTCCTTTTCTCCATTTAATTAACTATTGAAGCTGAGTTGTAAGGTAATATTGACAGTCCTATGCACCTAAGCCGCCCTAATCACCATGTATGCATTGATTTTCAATAGATTACTGCTCCACACTGAAGATCACAGACCAGTCAAATGTTAAAGTGAGCTGCACCATTTTTAGTGAAAGGCTCGAGGACCATCCAAAAATCTTCCAAATCGGAGACATCATTCGTCTTCACCGAGTGAAGGTGAGGAGATCAGAGAACTGTATTTGCCAACTTTGATAGACTTGTTCACTCACATTAACTAGGCTAGATTTAAACAGTTGAAAGTGCTTCTTTGATTACATCCACTTAGGTTATAATTACTTTGAGTGCTAAGCACTGTAATGGGCTCTAATCTCTGCGATTACTGTTGATTAAGGTCTATTTAAGCAATCTGTGAGTCATTTAAATATTCAGGGTCACTAAGAGTGTGTTAAAATTTATGTACACAGGCTCAGATGTTCAACGGATCCATGACTCTGCTGACCACTTTAGGCTGGTCTACTGTCACATTTGATGGGAAGATTGACAGCCCTATTGAGCCCCGAACATCAAGTAGGACTTTCAACTTTGGTGCAGTAGATAAACATACAGTGGAGGGTCTGCGTCAGTGGGCAGCAAGCCAACTTCTGAATAAGGAGCCCACAGTCCCCCTGTCCTCAGTGCAGCCCAAGATGTTTTTTGATTTGACCTGCCAACTGCTAGCCAAAGCCAGCATGGACACCAGATGCATGCTGCTTAAGGTGTGCTACAGGAGAGTATTCATCACACTTTATGCCATAGCTGAATCCTCATTATTTTGGGGTTGCCATTTATGGACATCATTCACGCACCTCAATTTTGCTATAATGTTAAAATATTCCTTTCAGATTTCAGAAACACATCTTTGTTTTTAAGTCTCTTTTTTATTTGTCATTTTTAACATTTTAAACAAACATTATTGCCATTGTCGGTCTGAGCATGGATATAGAAGCTCCTTCCCCATTCTCTCATTAGGAATATTTTAGTTAGTGCTCATTGGTCTTAAAAGCTACCTTGACACCGAACCCACTTTCTGTCAAGAATATGGTTAACATACAATCAAAGGATAAGACTAAGTATTATTGCTCTTTTGGGTTATCAGGTCTGAAGATGCCACTTCCCATGGTCTCCAAAAGTGAAATCGGTGGACACTTTAAGAAACAAATAGTTTGTTGATTGGTAAAGGTGCCTGTTGATAAATGTAGCACCCACAGTAGGTTTTCTTTTGTTTCTCAGGTCTGGGATGGGACACAATGTACACACCCTCTCCTCAATGTGGCCGTGGCACCAGATGCCTTAGAGGGAAAATACCCTCAGTCTACAGCTCAAGAGAACATGATTGCTAACGTTCTGGTCTATGACAACCATGTGGAGGGAGCCAGTAAGTTGAAGGTGAGCAGAAAAAAAAAAAACCTTCCCAGTGGACAGATTAAATGTAGCACTTCATCATAATAAATTTTTTATCAACTGGCTGTAAACGGTATCTGTGAAACTGAGCAACAAGAAAAATAGCTTTTATATATAAAACCTGTATTATGCATGTATAATATTATGTTGCTACCAGAGCTTAGGGTTACAATATCTAATCTTATAACTCATTCTCAGTTTATCAAATATTAATGGTAGGATCACAGCTGGTAGAGTGCACCAATATTGTTTCATGTGCTAGGAGGAATTTACCTGCACATCTGTTTAAAAAATAATAAATAAATAAAAACGTGTGTGGAGTGTAGATATCTATCAAAATACACATTTAAACCAGTGCCAAGAGGTGCAAGTGAGAAGTGTTTGCTATTTTGTCAGGAGATCGTGAGTCACCTGTCACCGGTAGTACAGGAGAGCATAATTGGCCTTACGCTGTGTGTGGAGAAAACGGTATTAGGCTCGATTTATATGCGCTTGTAACTACATTTATGCAAGATGCTTGCTTCCTGTATCCTGTGGTTTTTATTTGAGACATGTGCATAATGTAGTACCAACATAAATTGTGGGAGTAATATAGCACAGGGAGACACAATATCCACAGCACTGTCAAGGGGCTTTGTCATTTCAAGCATGTACCGCATAGGGACATAAAACTACATTCCTCCAGGACCAAGGTGCTACATGAAACAAAATACAAAACAAAATAACAACACAAAATAATTCTGTACAAAATTCGATCAGGTTTAAGTGTTAACACTAAGCTGCTTCCCTAATTGTGATGACTGTTTTAAAAAAAAAAAAACTCAATTTTAAACCTAACAGTTTAGATCAACACTTAAAAGTGTAAACTTTGAGCTACAGCTCATGAGGACATTGTTTCTTGAGAAGCTATTTGAGATCTTCCTTGAGTTCAACTTAACTTCACGCGGCTGCACAAATCCGTGTCCCCGAATTGTTGGTATGAAATCATTTCACAGGTTAATATGGATATCCTGTAGATAGACATACTATCTAGTGGATATCACTTTTAATCCTCCAGATGTACAAAAGAGACACAGTTATACTGCCTCCACTGCTGCTCTCATAGCTTTTGCTGTGCACTTCATGAAATAAGCATGTGTTTGCCTCACCTCCCTGATTAGTATCTCTTGTGCAGTAAGGGAAAACTAGCTGGTGGGTAGGGATTGAGAAAATGTGGTAAGAATATAAAAAAGTGTCTTCTTTATAGAGGAGTATCAAACAGTCTTATAACTAGTCTAAATGTCTTTTCAAAAGGTGCAGTAACTAACAAACTAGCTAGTTAAGATGGCCAATGTGTACAGCTCCATCACATGTAATGGATGTTTTTTCCAGATCAAATGTTAAATGTAAAATCCTGATGAGTTCACCTAGGGAATCTGCTGGTTCTCATGGCAAATGGATGAATGATATTCAGTGTCTAACCTGGAAAATGTAATGAGATACCAAAGTGTTGTTGATTCCAGAAGTTAGTTTTTTTTTCTTCCGTAGGAAAAATGTTTGTTTGATGAAACTTTTGTGCAATTTATTTTTTGCCCAGTTGTAAAGCCTGAGTTGCTTTTCTTGTATGACATGCGCAGGGCTGACAGGTTTTGGCTCTAGAAGATGGATTGTGCTTTTCCCATATTGTCACATTTAGGATGTGTGTGGTACTTTTTTTCTGTTTCTGTAATCAGTGATGTATGACAGTCCCTCTTCTTTAGTTGAACTGTAAGGAATTTTTTTTCAGGCATTTTGAATTGTTCCAAAAGGTTATACTTTTTGACGACCGATTCAGAATAGCGCGAAACCCTTTTCAGAGAATTGACTTCTGACTTCGTGTGACAGTATTCACCACAATGTCCGTAATATGTTAAATTGGGGGGTTATAGAAGGGCAAGGCCAATTTATTTTTGCTGTACACTGAAGATATTTGGGTTTGAGGTCAAAAAGATGAATATGGGATAATGTATCAGAGTTTAAGCTTTCATATCCTGATATTTACATGTAGATGTGTTTTACAGCCCAGAATATGGCACCTTTGGTTTGAACCCATTTTTAGATGAGCAAAAGTATTACAACTAAAATCATAACATAAGTAAAATTGGAACCATTCTACTTTTTGCAATGCTTGTTCAGGCTTTTACCACAGCTTGTTTCAGTAATTTCTTGGTGGTGTCTCATTTGAGTCTCACCTTAAGGAAGTGAAATGCTGCTTAACTGGAATATGGTTTTGGTGATTAAGTTTGCCACTTGCACTGTTTTTCCCCGGTGAAGGTTTTTTTTTTTCTTTTTTTTTTTTGTCGTGTAGCAGTGTGTTTTGGGCCATTATGTCGTTTTGGTAAAACTTCCAGTATGGCTCAAACCAAGAGTAGATATTATGTGCAATACCATTCAATCCGATATTCCGATAATAGTCCAATCATTTGGAAAATATGTCATTTACGGAGTTATTTACTATCATAAATGAAAACTGAAATTTGTCTCAATAATCTTATACTCATCTTTATTATTTCAAATGGTTTCATATATTGCTTTCTCTAAATCATTTTGACACTTTGATCTGTCTTGAATATCTTTGACTTTATGTACACAATAAAAGCACAGAATTTCTCTGTAGCGAAGGTCTTCTAGAAAATGCATAAAGAACAAAGACTCCAACTACTGACAGCTTTTCTACTTTTACTCTCTATATTAATATTTCAGAGAGAGCTTAGATTTTTTTTATTTTTTTTATTGTGGTTTCTAGGGCCTTGGAACAGTATGATTTTGGCCTTGGCTTTACAATCCTTTAGATTCTTTCCTTTGGACCTGTAAAGCTGTGGCTGCCTTTTTATCTTGTAGTTTGTTGATCCTAGCTTGTTGTGAGAGTGTAGTAGGATCTTTGAGCACTGGGTGTAAAACAAAGGTTTTAAGGTTATCTCCAAAGAGCCTGTGTAGACTATAACTTCTGACTGACCTTGTTGTCTGTATGTGTGCAACTGCCATATGGGACTGTACACTGTGTCTGGGAAATCAGGGTCTTAGTATTAGATGGTCTGGGTGAAAACTAATTTTGAAATAATGGACATCAAAGTTTTTTGACACTTCAGCTGTCTAAACACTTATGGAAGCAAAATCATGTAGTGTTTAATCTGGCTTATTTAATGTTGTTTAAATGTACATTATTAAGGCCTGTGTTTGTGTAAAATGTACTTATATACATATTGCTGTACTGTTGCTCATACAACAGCACTGTTTATTCTTAAAGTTCCATGATAAAAAATTTTTAACAGCATTTCCGACTGTCCTTTAATAGGCATTTAATAATTAATGGTAATGATAAACAAATGCTAATTTATATTCTGTTTTTGTTAAAAAAAAAAAAAAAAAAGTAAAATAGTTGTAATAATCATTTTTGTAATAAATATATACATAAGTAGATGTTAAGGAGTCTTGGGTGTCATTAAATATTTACTCTACGAAGAATCTTCAGATTAGAAGCTCCTGTGCTGCCTGATTTCTTGGTATGACGAGCTGCTGTTGTTTTTTAATTAACTTCAAGAGACGGAATTAAACAGAGGCTTGAAAGTGAAAAACATGAGATGTTGTTCTTTAAATAATAAAAAACTAATCTCTAAAGGATTGTTGTATAAGAAGAATAAAGCCCTTTGGAACATTCTGCTTCATTGTAAAGCCGTGTCACACAGTATGACTTTGATTATTTTCCAATAGCAGCACACCTCATAATGGTTTATATCTCATATCATGTTAGTGTAAGAACAGTAAAACAAAATATTACTTAAGAAACAACTGTGCAACCTCGATAATCACAGGGGTTACGTTGTATGACCTCGTGAGTAACACAAAAATGCGAGATTTTGACTCTTTTTGATGTTTCCTTTTTCAAGGGGAATTGTACATGTACTGTGCTGTAAATTTAACAATTATTGTGAATTGTCATAAATGTTTTATTTATTAATTTAAATGAATAATACAATAATAAAATAGTTTTCAAAAATTATGTAACTTATTAGTCCAAACTCTGTTTTGAAATGTAACTCTGACCTTTTGAGCCAATCACGGCTTCTCGCGAACGATCAGATTTTCTGCTTTACTCTTCGTCCAGTTCCAAATGAAAAGTGGAACATTTCTGAATAAAATGGAAAGTACATTTCTGATAGTTCAATTTAATATTTGTTGTCTGAGATCATTCAGGTTTATCAGAATGATTTGGTCTATGCTTCTTTGAGAACTAGTTCTCTAAAAAAAAATGTTTTAATTATTATTAGCCGAATGCTAATTATAAAAAATAATTTAAATCAAGGCTGGATCCACATGTAGGTGCATGTTGGACCACTGCTGCATACAAATTATTTATTACTTATTTTCATTACCTTTTTAGTGTTTTTCAATATGTATGTCCTATTTAAATTACACCACAGGTTTTTAATTAGGGCTCTGATTCAGAGACTGAGGGGGCCATTAAACATTTATTTGTGTACGCTGTTACAAAAAGAGAAATTCCTCCTAATAAATGCTTACTGATTGATTTTGCTTTTCAGACCGTTTATTCACTAAATAATAGCAATATATTATTACAGTTATCAATATCTGTGCCCTGTCATCTGTAGTATTGTGTGAAATTGCTGGAGCTTTAGACTGGGCAGGAGTGAATAATAGAGAGAATAAAGCAGGCCACTGGATTACAGAGAATGGGAAAGAGTTTTACGCTAGTGAAGAGAGGGCCAAATCGATATGTTAACAGCAAGAGGTTCTGACTGTAAGGGTCTTACACACACTGCATGTGATGCCAAACACAGCAACAAAGCCATGTCACACAGAGTTGCTAATAGCCAGCTAAACAGCAGCTTCAATTACGCATGAACGATCGTAATAACGCTCACTTTTCATATCATCCAGCAATGGGCTGTCAGCTAGTGGAATTCTGACTGTATTTCAGAGGTTTGAATTTGGAACGCAAAACCCAAAAGATTTTTTGGAACAGAGCAAAATATACACTTACACCCTTGGCTCTTTATATCTGTTTTTTCTTTTGCATTTGCATTACGTGTCCCATCCCAGTTTCCCAGTGTTTCATCTAAAATGAAATGCCTGAAGTAATAGCATGAAATGAATGTATGCCTGGAACCTGTTAGATAATAAAAGAGGTCACTGCTTGGATTTAATATCTTATGCAGTTGCCAACGATGAAAGCACACAGTAAGGGTCAGATTTTCCCAAAACACTGTAGCATACCGAAGATGTTTTTGTCACATGATGTAGAATAGAAAAACAGCTTTGCCGCTTAACATCAACCTCTGTATGTTTGCTGCTTATATGCATCTTGGAAATATAATTGAGTACAAGTATTACATTTGAACAGAATATAAATACACCAAGATTTTGTCATTCTAGCTCATTCTAGTTTCCATTTAATTAAGATACGGTTGTTAAAAGAATAAGTGCACCAGAAGATATGCAAGTGGTGTTTTTCAGTGGATGGAGTTGGCTCACAGCGGTGTGACATCCTGTCTGTATTCACATCTGACTATCAATTATTCATGCAGGGAAAGAAAGAGAGCACATGGGCTGTCTGAACACACACATGCTCCCTGCCTGTGATTTCCTCAGACAGCCGGCTGATAACACATGTCTACCTAGAATGGGTTATAGGTACAGTATGCTTATGTAATTGGGTGTGAATGTGTTTTAACGAATGAAGGACAAAAAACAAAGAAACTTATATACTTAATTGCTCTTCTGCATGCAGAGTCATGCAAGATCTAAAGGTTACTGGCTTTCAGTGTACTAGTCACTGGCACACTAAAATCTTTATACCTAAACAAATTATTGTATTAAATTAATTGTTACTAGTGGAATTTTTTTTTTTTTATTGAATAGGACTTGGCACACGTGTGGTGTACTGTTTCAGGAAATGCTGGTTTTAGGCATTTTGGCTAATGTGCCTAGAAAATGTTTGCTGACATAACAGTACTTTTTTTTTGACAGAGATGAATAGGATGGTGAGCTGCAGTCATTCACTTGTGCATTTCCAAAGCCAGAAAGCCTCACAAAAGCTTAGGAGGAGATGATGATGTCAGTCTGATAGCCTTTTCTTTCTGTTATCCGAGAACTGGGGAGAGCATCATCTATTGCATTGCGAAATGAATGCTTGAATGGGAGCTCTATGTTCTTTTTGTTTTATGTCTTTTCTAATGGTAAATGTTTAAAATGCTTTATTCATTTAATACTAGGACATGGCTGACATAGTGGTGATATAAATATGCAGTTAGTTCATTTTCTGGATCAGTGAATCCACTTCAGATAGATGGCAGGGTTCATATTATATTTAAATATAAAAGCTGCTAACCTTGAATTTTCTCATAATCTAATTTTAACTGCATTTTTGTTGAGGATTGAGAAATGTTTCTTTTTGCTTGCCCAAGTTTATTAAGTCAAGTCAAGTCAAATCAAGTTTTTCACAACAGACATTGTCTCAAAGCAGCTTTACAGAAATCAACAGTCAAGGTGAATGGTGTGCATTTATCCCTGATGAGCAGCCGTGGCGACTGTGGCAAAGAGAAACTCCTTGTTTATAACATTTTGTTTGTTAGAAGTATAATAATCCTGGAAATTGATTGGTTTTGGTCTTAACATCTTTTTGCATTTTAAGCATTGGTCCCTATTCACTTTGTCTTATCTAGTATACTAAATGAAACCTTTGACCATGTGGTCATTAGCCCATGTACATTCCCCCCCCCAAGATATGCAAATCTTAAAGAAGTCATCTCAGTCTGTGTTGGTGGACTTCATATTAGACATTTTTGAACATTTGTGTTCATAAATGTTTTTTGTATACTGAATATATCTCCCCATTTCCACTCTTGCTTTTTATAATTAGATGGATGGATGGATGGATCGATCGATCGATCGATCCAGTGAATACCTATCTGAGTTATCCAGTTGCATGTAGCTGCAAATCTTAGGTTAGTAGAGCTTTTCACAACTAAAGCTGTCGTATTTGTTAGAGCACTACCTCATTGTAGCCGTTTCATTAAAGAAACCTTTGCACCAAATTATTTTAGATTTTCTATTTTTTTTTTTTTTTTTTTTGGCCAAGCAAATAAACAGTGTGCAGCATATGCATATTAATGAAAAACACAGACTGTGCTTTGTTAAGTCAGATTTTACTTGAATTTCATTCCTAAATGGTTGCATCTCATACGTCTAAGTGAGATGTGGAGGAAAGAAAATTACACGTGAGTGGGTCTAAAACGCCAGTGGCAGAAAATGTCAGTGATAAAATGTATGGAATAATATCGTGTGTGGTCATTCAGCTTTCTAATTAGTGAGGCCATGATTAACAGGATTTGCAGGTATTTTCAGCCATATAACTGGTATTAACTGGATCCTCATCTACAGTATATGCAGAAAAAACGAAAATGCCTTTTGTAGTGTTTCCTTTACATTCAGTAAAATCGAGTCTACCAAGGTTTTCTTCAGTTACTTCATTTTGTTTGCTAAATGCAACCAACCTATTCAAGATGTTTTTGCTGAAATCAAACATAAAAATTACTGCATTAGAGCAAATCCTGTCAGGTAAACAAAGACAAGGCTTGAATTTCACAGTAAGATATTTTGTTGGTATGCTGCTGAATTTGTTACTCTTATGCAGCCAACATTTGTAATGCAAGAATTTCTCCCACAATTATTGGCAAGCCATCACCCCAAACAGCCGCAAGCCAATAAATCATTCTGCACTTCTTCACTGTCAAATTGAGTTTTGTCCTGAAAGACGCTAATGCAAGTATGGAGCAATCAAAGCACTATTGGCATGGAGCTATGGCTCCGATGCTGGAAGGGAAGGAACTGCAATGAAATAAGCATCAGTTTTTGGCATGTTTGGTTATCCTGTCAAGGTTAACCCAGGGTTATAAAACCTGCAGCCCAATCGCAGTGCTATGAAGGAGGAGTGAAGAGAAGGCAGCAAGGTGTAAACTCTGATGGTAACTACAAGGGTTTAACTTTGTTCTGCTGGTAGAGAGAAATGGACTCTAGCAAATAGAGCATATCCAGCTCTGTCTGTGAATTTTACCACTTTGTTACAGCCTCCTTAGTATACTGAAATCCCAAAAGTGCTGAAGGGAAATCATGGCTGTATACAAGGTAAGCTCTCAAGTGCTGAGACTAAAGAATGTCAGTAATTGGTGCAGACAGTAGTGAATATAAGCTCCAGTGTTCTAGTTTGTAGCTCTCTACTGGTCTTCTTTGACTCTCTTGGTCTAGAGGCACAAGTAGGAGAAGACTGACAAGTGAAATTCCACGAGCTTAAGCTTTCTGACTGCCGCTTGTCACTCAGACTGAAGGAGGGAGGCTTGTGATTCTATCTTTCTCTTGCGTTCATATCATAGTCTGAACATTCTCACTTTCGTATCACAGCCCGAGTGAGCCAGACAGACGTGTGCTCCTACTGAGAAGCCACACACTCGTTGTGTTTTTTTTCTATTGAAGGCACCTGGTTATATTCGGGATTCTTCGTAACCAGAACATCATCGGTGCTAAACTATAACAAATTGTGTAGAAAATGACTTTAAAACATTATTCGTTTCGGATTCACAACGGCAGACTGGTTGCACTTGCTTTTGTATTGCACATTGAATGAAAAGTAAACTGCAAACAATTTTTTTTTGTCAGCCCAAGTAACGGCAACCTTGCTGTTTGTGCACAGTGAATGTCTTCTAGATTGCACAGCAAGTAGATCCCTGCAGCAGCTTGTCAAAAAAAAAAAAAAGCTATGCATATCATTATTACCACCCTCTCCTATAGAAGCACTTGTAGCATATTCGTGTCAGCCTACACACCTGAGTATTTGCAACGTTCTGAAGATCTATACTGCAGTACGGAGAGCCAGGTATAAAGAGAGAGCTGTTATATAACACTGCACCCTGCTGGCTGTTGAATTTTGTATTTTTCAGATGGTTTGAGGTTTTTTTTACCCCCATTAAACAAAAGCAGAACGCATGAAATGGTGTTTTTGTCACGCAAAAGCTACAATGTGCAATTAAGAACAACACTACTGCAGATGTTTGTGTGCCATGATTCATTCCCATGTGGTATAAATGTCTCCTGTAGGTTTTATCTCAGACTGCCCCCTGCTGGAGGATGTTCTCAAGCTGTTAGTAGCCTGGTTTAACTTGCAGATGATTTGCGTTATCGTCGACACGTTATTAGTCACATGGGCATTTTAAAAAAAGTGTTAATGATCATTATTGTTTGTTAAAGTAAAACAAAGGGTTATTGCTTTTGCCCCTTATGTGTTTGTGTAGCCCGGCATGTTTCTGCGCCTGTACAATCTTCATGCAGTGCCTCAAAGGGCTCCTGAGCAATCTGCTGACTCCGCCAGCTCCCTCTGCTTCCACCTGCATGGTGGCACTTCATACGGTAAAGGCCTGTGTGTGCTTCCTTCAGAGAGCCCAGAGCTCCAGCCACTCAAGAGGTAAAATACAATGTGGATTTGATACTCTGTGTTTCCAGAATAAGAATTTACTGATATTTCAGTTTTTATACTTTAGTGAGATTACCTGATTTCTTTGTGTTTTTTGTTTGTTTGTTTTTACAATGAATACATTTTTCATAAAATGTCTCTAAAGTGTCTCCTAGCACTCCATTTGTCTCGCACTTGTCCAGATTGTTACAGAGTGCTGTAGCTGATGAAGATGAGGTGAATGATGCCACTCTTGTAGAGGCTTGGTATACTCCTCCAGAGGCTCTTGGTTAGTTCCTTCTTTAACAAAGTCTGGCAAAGATTTGAATCCCCTATTTATCTGTCACTTACTTATTTTACTGTATCCTGTATCTGACTGTAATATATCATGTGTATGTTCTCTCTAAATTGAAAATAGATATTGTATGCAGGGGGAACTTTTTCTTTCATCTAAATGTTGAAATAATTTTTTTGTTTCATGTTTTAATTATTATTTTGCGAGAGAGAGAGAGAGAGAGAGAGAGAACGATTCTAGCATTAATTAACTTTGCCTATTTTGCTGTGGCCTAGATGATTCTTTACACAAAGGTTTGCAAACTGAATTTGACTGTTCAATAAATATTTTGCATATATGAAAGTGAACTATTTCAGTGGTGCTGGGGTATAAAATGTAAATTGCTGAACTTTTATAATAAAACTACTCTGAATTTCAGAGTTTTTAATTCAAAACAAATGCTTCCACAAGGGGAGATTTATATATGCATATTACAGTGGGACACAGTTATAGCTACAGTGATGGCTCCTGGAAGCTCATTGATTAGATACCTCATTTTTGCTCAATACTGATATTTATAATGACTGACTAGATCGTACGTTTGTGTTTTAGGCGAAAGAGTGAATGAAGATTGTTTTACAGGTAAAACAGAATGTACTTATTTCTATTTCTGCAAGTCTTCACTTTTTGACTCAGCTAAAGAATGTAGTCAGTGGGAAACTCAAATGATCTTTGTTGTTTGCTTGTAATTGCATGTGTTTAGTCCGGACATGTGGACACACACTGCAACAGGTATCACTTGCTCATGTGAAGAGATCGGCTACACCTATGGTTTTTCATGTTTGTGCCAAGGTGAAATCTTATCAACCGCAGAACCTCTACCAGTGTCTTAAACTCTTCTGTCCACAATGTACAGCACTGTGAGTCTCATACCTTATTATGATGTAGACATTATATTTAGTCTTGTTATCCATTCATGATATTCAAGCAAATTAATCATATAATTAGGAAATGTAATTAAACAAAAACTAATGTACATTAGCTGCATGTGGTGTTCTGAGAGGGGGAAAGACTTGGTTTAGTTGTAGCTCTTTTTACAATGTAGTTTTGCTCTTCTGGCAAATTCTCTGCATTCTGATATCATTTTCATTGAGACTATTGATTGGTTAAACTCAATTTTCCCACAACATATATACAGTCTCCCGATTGGAATCAATTTTCCTTTAGCATAAGATCTAGTAATCTAGTCGTGAAGCGACTGCCTACTAGAGTGCTAAGTTTCTTTACATTTTTTCCTTTTCTGGTGAATTTAAAATGCAACATCATAGTTTTATCTAATAATCTTAATGCTTCCAAATAATTAGTCCATTACAGGATCATTTTCTCGTTTCTGTGATATACATTTCAATTAACAAGATGTCAATATTGACTAACTGACATTTTGGACAAATTGTGGCCAACAAAATTATCGGAAATAAAATAACAATTAATATTACAAATAAAAGTAAAACGCTGCTGTGATTAGAAACAGATATGGAAATACAGCTACGGATGGCCCTGGCTTCAGATTTGTGACCAAGCTGTGCTGGGACACACTGTTCAATAGAAAAAGGCTATTATATTATTACAGTATGCACAGAAAACAGATTAACCATGAGAGCATTCGGTGTAATACATTTTCATGAGAAGTTATCTACAGAAATCCTGCAGCTGTTCTAAGATGATGTGCATAATGTGCCTGTATAATAGAGTGGAGGTCCCCAATGATGAGGTTATAGCTCAGGTATTCCAGGATGCTATGAGAGGCAGTCAGCCATGCAGTGAGCAATGGGCTATCACCTCTACAGTGGACACTATTAGCATGCACGTGTCCTGTGACATGATCGTGAAGGATACACACACGCAACTGCTGTTTCTCCAGGGTAAGCTGTGCACTGAAAGAAGGTTTTTTCAGCAATGATTGGTAATGATTGGAGCAGTTTGATGTGCTATATGGGAAATCTTCTTACATTGCTGATGGGTTGGTGCATATTTTTTGTGGTTTTTTTTTTTATGGGTTTCCTGTAGGAGTCACACTGGAAGAAGTGTGTGTGATATCTGATGCACATAGCAACGTTGTCCCTGTGCGCTCGGATAATGGGAGAATGAGACTGCTGGATTTCTCAGCCCCGTTTCTCTTCTGTAAAGACAAGAGATATTTTGGGTCAGGACTGATGATTAACAATACACAAATGCTCTCAGTACACTAAGGCAAATCTTTAGCCTATTAAAACTAGTTATTTTTTTTTCTAACTGTATTTACAGAGCATATGCATGCCTAATTTGGAACTGTGTGTATGTGTTTTAGGTGTAAACGCTGCTCCCAGTCCACATTTGTGGAGCCTGATGTTTCTGAAGTAGAGATATGGGATCAACATAATGTGGCCAAAGGTAAAATGCACTATAACAGTATTACTGAATACAGTTCCTCAATATTAATACCAGATTGTGTTGTGGTGGTAACGTATATCTCATCTCTTTCTCTTTATCGCCTCATCACTCTTTCAGCTCTTGGCGTGCAGCTGATGCAGTATGCCCTGCTGATGAAATTTGAGCTAGTGGATGAGACAGGCACACTTGAAGCTTTAATTTGGGAGGATGCTGTGAGCAAATTCACTCTGTTAAATTCAAATCTTAATGAAAACAAGAATATTTGTAGTAAAATGCAGCTATTTTCCAGTATTATATAGACTGGTTTGCAATTAACAAAATCAGTGATGTACACTAATATTATTTGTCTACTCTATTCAACAAGGTTGTTTTTCACATTTTATCCCCCTTCCCTAAAGGAAGACAGAAAATGTAATCTTTCTTTCCTTCATTCTTTTATTCTCATAGGAAAAATTCTTCCATGTCACGGCTGCTGACACCTCAGCTTGTCAGGATTCGCAGGATAAAGTTCAGACCACCATGGATAAGCTTCATCCACCAGGGAGCAGCATGGGTAAAATCATCACTTGCCATCACTACCATCAAACTATTGCTGGCTCCAAGTAAAGAATCAGTACAAAAATCACGCAGACCCAATAAAATCCATTAGTTATTAGTAAATATAATTTTACCAGTCTGACATGCGGTTTGAATTTTGTTTGAATATCACGTTACAGCTGTTTAGATCAAGGAGCTCCTTCTGTGCTTTTCTTCCACAGCAGAGCACCCGTGGCTGGACCTCTGCCTCAGCGCCTACACTGTGGAGGAGAATGGCACAACTCAAGTGTGCTACCAGATCACTAACACAGAAGCAAAAGGCAATTTCTAAACTCCCCAGTGAGGCCAGCTTTCCTTTGGAAGAAAAATGCTGTGGAGAAACTACAGTAATGCACCTTTGGATTGAATGCCCTTCCGTTAGAAATTTAACAAACAAAAAGTGAGATTAGCCAAATCTTGTATACTCCAAAATAGTTTTTTGTTATCAAATGTGTATATGTACATTTTTTTTTTTACCAATAATAAAGTAATTTATCATTTTTTTGTAATATGGTCTAGCTTTGTTGTTTTACAGTTTGGGAATAAGATCTAACATAATTTATAGCCCACTGCACTGATCCAGATCATTATAAAACCTTCATCTGAATATACAAGCTGCCTTCAGTTTATAAAATTACATTCATGAAAAATTACTCCTCCCTCTTCAACATTCTCTTCTAAACGATATATATAGGCACCGGGCTTTTTGGTGCTAATTTAAAGTAAAAATTGTAAAGTAATTGCATGTGGCAACATTCAGAAGCAAGTGTTTAACAAAACATTTCTGAGTTGAGTAGCCATACAAATCATTTCTTTTTAATAGAACTGCAGTATGTGTATTATTAATGTGTAATCAGTATTTAGAATCATGTGGATAGAATTTTAATGTTGACAACAATTAAAAAAAAAGATTCTGCTTAAGACACTTAAATGTTCAGACACTTATACTTCCATTGCTGTTTTTCTTTTGTGATACTTTACTCCTTTTGGTTCTGTTTTTACCCCCGAATTTACGTGTGTGTGTGTGTATGTGTATATGTGTATATATGTGTGTGTGTATATATATATATATATATATATATATATATATATATATATATATATATATATATATATATATATACATACATACATATACACGTGTGTATATGTATGTATAATATATACACGTATATTTTTTCTTTTTTCTTTTTTTGGACAACAGTGAAGGGGTAAAGAGAAGAAAACCTTTGTTTAAGGAAAAAATGACTGTACCGATCATTTATATAAAAAAAAAAAAAACTATTGCCCTCTCTCTTCTATATATTTTTTCTACCCCAATGGTTTTATCTTTACTGCATTTAAAGTTACCACATTTGGTAGATGCCCTAATCCAGAGTGACTTACAGCTGAGCAGTTGAGAATTAAAGGCCTTCCTCAAGGGTCCAGCAGTGGCAGCTTGGTGGTGCCGTGATACAAACTCATGACTTTCCAATCACAATTCCAATTCCAGCATCCTAACCAATGCTACCACTTTCCCCACTTATTGATTTGCACATTGCCTGACAGCTCAGATTTTTTTGTGAGAGAAATACATGTGTTCAAAGGTGTGCATCTACAGGTCAGAGCAAAAAAAAAAAAAAAAGATGTGGGCTGGTTTTTTTCTCTTACTGATGGAAGAAGGCAGATATGAAGCTTGCAGAATATTGAATTAAAATAGTTATAAAATATTTTGGGATAATGAGACTGGGATTTTAAAAAACGAAAACATTCTTTGCTCGCACACTGAGGGGCAGCAGCCTGTGCACTGTGCTGGGGTTTTTGCAGATGATAGCATAGATGATCTTTGTGCATTTGATATCCTAAAAAGCACTCATATAAGCTAAAATCTAAATTCATTACCGCATATATGTCGCAATCATAACAAGACACATGGTGCAGTTATGGGAATGTTGCAGACTGTGACATGCAGTGTTGGTGTAATTCCACAGAGTGGCGCTGTTTTGTAGTGGGGTGTTTGTATCTGGTGCACTGTAGGAGTAGAGGAGTGAAGAGTAAAACTCCGGTCCACTGCTCCTTCATCAGCATGCTGAGATCCGCACAGAGCAAAGCAGAAGAGTTGATCATTACCCTCCAACTCAGTAACTGCATGACCTGTTGCGCCTGGGCTTCAACTGTGTCGCTGTAATCTGGTGGATTTATGAGAGATTGGATGGTCTGTTTTGAGTATGCGTTCTCCGAGTGTTTGAGCCATGGGAATACAATTAATAGGATTATTCTGTCTGCTTGGGTGTTGTGAACTTGCGCCAGTTCTCGCGTCCAGGAGCCCCTTCAGGCTTAGGAATAACAGCAGCACTCTCTCTTCTAATAATGCACTCAGGACCAGCACTGAGAGCACACTGTCTCTTCTGGCTTACAGCAAAGTCTTCAATAAAGTTCACAAGGATCCTGTGCAATGGAAAGACGGTTTGGCATTAAATGTCTCCAGGACGTTTAAGGTAAAGGTTGTGAATTATGAGTCCCAAACCGGCCATGTGGATGTTCCAGGCGTCAGGATGGACATTAACCGCGGATTACTTGCAAACACAGATGAACCGTCAGTCACGTTTGCTGACAGCAGCCTGTCCTCGATACACACACTTACTGGAAAGCAAATGAAAGCTCCTGGTGTGTATCGGCGACCCAGAAGAGCTCCAAGGACTAATCAAAGTGAAGCAGGATCAATAGTTGAGAAGTTGGAAAGCCCCCCTAATGCATCAGCTCAGAAGCAGTCCACAGAGCTGCCGACACACGTCCCTGCCTCCGCGTACCCTGAGGAGGAAGAGGACTACATGGACATCACTCCACTCGGCCCTATTAACACCCGGCCCAGAGGTCCCGGACTTCCCAACCCGTTTTATCCAGTCACAGGGGAATCATACGCTGCCTATGCGATTATATTAGTGTCTGTAATCGTGTTCACAGCGGGGATAATCGGCAATATCGCAATCATGTGCGCCGTGTGTCATAATTACTACATGCGCAGCGTCTCAAACTCACTGCTTGCCAATTTGGCCCTGTGGGATTTCCTCATCACCTTCTTCTGCTTACCGTTAGTGATATTCCACCAGCTCACCAAGGACTGGCTGCTTGGAGAGGTTTCCTGTAAAATTATCCCCTACTTTGAGGTAAAAAAGGGAAAAGTGCAACATAAAGTGCACTGATAGAACACTAGTCTACAGGCTCAAAGTCAAATGATGCCACTGCAAACAAAAGAACAAAAACAACGAGCAGATTTGAGGATGCCCACCACAATTTCATTTAATAAAGTTGCCAGTGTCAACAAACGAAATTTGATATGATGTCTCAGATGCTTCATGTTCATAAAAAGAACCTCCTTATTTACCATAATATACTTCCCCTACAGTGGGTGAATTTTGGTTAAGCAGGTTAGCGTTTTTTCTGAAATGGCCAGAAGACATAACGTTGCCTTACGACAAGTAATAAGTTGCTTTGTGTATTATTTCTGTAACATGTTATATTTTCATAAAACAGACTAAACTGGACACTGGAACATTCTGGAAACCAATTATTGGTAACTTGTTCAGTCTCAGACACAGGGTTTTGTTTATCATGATGATCTGCATTGAGATGTTGCTTACACAAGAATCTAATTATACACCAACAACTGTAGCATTTGGTTTCAAAGCAAAGAAACAAAATCAGTGATTTCAAAAAGAGACATTTCTAGTCATTCTTTTGTTGTTGGTGTGTTATGATACTTCTGATGAATGTATCATTGTGCATCGCTGACACCAGCAATTTACATTATGTGAATATCCATGGGCTCTGCATCAAAAGACAGTAATATGGACCCTAAAGCAGAAATGGAAAAGGTGTCTCAAATTGGAATTAAACCATACAGAAACTTGTCTGACTAAAATATCAAGTGTCCAGTGATGCACGCAAGTAGAACGGAAGCGATACAGAGACATATCCTCAATCTGATGGAGTATGAGACCTCTGACCAATTTAGCCATTACTGATTCTATACTCTGATGCTTTCAGAAACCAGACAGAAATGCATCATACTTGTTATTTCTGTTTAGAACGTATTTGTCGGTGGCTAGAACAAGTGAAAAATCAATGAAAATGTGGCTTAGATCATATTTAGCAATAGTCAACATGTGGGTTCTTCTGAAATGGCTTAATGAAGACATCATGAGTTCTAAGGACGAAAAGATCAAAAAGTGTTAATGTAGATAATCTTTTGAATAAGAACCTAATATTGTTCTTGCTGCTTTCTATAAAGTTTGGTTGGCTGATATCAGGGCCTTCGTCTAATTACTGAGAGATTCCTCCCATGCTATTCAGAAGACCTCCAACTTATTGTCTCCCACCAACTGTCTGGAGATTTGTTTGAGTCTGTGTCTGTTCTAGTTTATCCATTAATGAGACACAGGACCTCTGTGAAACAGGAGTTAGATATGGTTTTGCTTATTTGCTATGGAATGAGTTTTTCAGTGATTGATTGTGTTTAGTTTCACTTCTGCTCCTGTTCACCATTAGATTTGCTTGTCTAACATGAGAGCTTTAAAGGTTAAGCTTCTCCAAAGGACCCACTCAACTATAAACATGGGGGAAAATATTGCTATTGATTGCTAACAGTCATCACTATAAGACATACATGGAATTGCATAAAGATTATTATTGATGGATTTGCATACGGCTTATGCTTTATTAAGTGATTCGTTTCTAATAGGTGTAATTCAAGATGAGTTGACGGTGGACTAAACACAAAATCTCTTCATTGCTTAGACAAATTACATATCTGGCTGTGGCACATGCAATTTACATAATGATGCTGCCTTGTTATGTAAAGTAGATAACAATTGTGCTCTGTTGTCATGCTAAAGAGGACTCTAATCAAGTCATTAATTAGAAACGATTAGAGAGGATGCTACATCAGTGCTATAGACAAAATGCAGTGAGCCCTGAAAAATTGGTTTGCATGGCTTTAGATTTTACATGCTGACACCCAAGTAATTAGAGAGCAATCATACTACAGTATATCTTAGTATCCAGCTACCTTGGAGTGTATATCTGTTTTATGGCACCAAAGCACGTGTGTGTTATAAGAAGTCACTCTGTAGGTGACATCAAGCACAATGAAAGTGGAGAGACTTACTTTTGCAGCAGTGGTAACATAAATAAACCAATGTAAGTCATGCAATAAATAAGTAGGTAGTTTTAACCAGAGAGCCAAGCCCTAGTTTCTCAGCATTCTCTAGAGTTTTATTTATTGCCATTCCTCAGATGTTTTACAGATGCTGTTTACACTGCAATTTAATTAGACGTCTTGAATTTTTGATCATACAATGACTGACAGTGAACCTGATTGAAGATACAGTGGAAAAGCGTTGGCCCCATGATCAGATGGCTGTTTGTTAAAAAGTCATAACCGTCTCTAGCTGGAATTTCAGAAGTACATGCCTGACCTGCTCTTCACTCTGAGCTTTAATAGTTAACCCTGGGTTCCAGGGAGCTCATATACACAAATGAGTGTAGTTCCTATCTCTTCCTAGCACCTGTAACTATCACTTATGTGTCATAAGCAGCAGTTTTAAAAGATGCTGTGGCCGTCTTTACATGACTGGAGGACGCCTGATCTGTATGGCAGATGTTATGTCATTGTATGTGAGAGTAGAGCTAGCTAGAAGGCAAGGGATAGAAAATCTTGGTTTACTGGGTTGCAAATACAAATATAGTTTTTAAGGAATGTGATAATAACAGTGAAATATTTTCAGTGTGCCAAAACACAGAATGGCTGTGTGCTAATATCTGGGTGCTCTTTCATTCTTTAGTGATAATTTAATGTCTTTGATTTGTATATAATGTCTAGATTTTAAAAGGGGACATATTGAAGGAAAAAGCCATTATTCTCAAACTTAAGCTTCAGAGATGTGAACTGTATGTACTGGACCTAGAGCATGACTAAGCACATAAATATGGGTATATACATTGAACTTAAGTCATCATGACCTAAAGTATGGAAATTATTGATGTTTTGGATATAATTTGATATAAATATGTAGGAATTACACTTGATTAATTAATTCATGTCCTTCCATTGCAGGTGGCTTCCTTGGGTGTAACTACTTTTACCCTTTGTGCTTTGTGTATCGACCGTTTCCGAGCCGCATCTAATGTGCGGATGTACTACGAGACGATCGAGAACTGTGCCTCCACAGCAGCTAAGCTTGCTGTGATCTGGTTGGGGGCTCTATTGCTTGCACTGCCCGAGCTGCTAATCCACCAGCTGGTAACGGAGGAGAGAGAGGTGCCTGCTGAGGAGCTCCCTGAGGTGGCTAATAAGATGCTACCCATTGAGCGCTGTATAATCCGCATCTCCACAACACTCCCTGACTCCCTGTATGTGCTGGGACTTACTTATGACGGAGCTCGTCTATGGTGGCACTTTGGCTGCTACTTCTGCCTGCCCACTGTTTTCACTATTATCAGCTCGGTGGTAACGGCACGCAAGATGCGCCAGGCTGAGAGGACGAGTGTTCGAGGCCAGCGTGAGCAGATCCACCAGGAGAGAAGAATGAACTGCACAGTAGTGGCTCTTGCCATCCTCTATGGGATATGTGTGATCCCAGAGAACATCTACAACGTTGTCTCGACGTACATGGCCGCTGGAATGCCACGTCACACCCTGGACGTCCTACATTTGCTTAGTCAGATTTTGCTGTTTTGCAAGTGCGCAGTGACACCTGTGCTGCTGCTAGCGCTTTGTCAGCCTTTCAGGAGAGCTTTTTTGCACTGCTGCTGCTGCTGCCTAGAGGAATTCGGCCCACCAAAGTTCTCTAATGGGACGAGTGACAACAACGAGAACGAGGTCACTACTGAGCTGGAGCTCTCGCCTTATAGCACAGTGCACAGGGAAGCGGCAAGCTATACACCTGTAAGCACACACTGCTAGGAGACTTGGAAACCTGTGCACATACTGTTCTATACCCCTCCCATAAATACACTCTATACCAAATCACACCCAAACGGATACAACCAATGGCATGTACTACACTATCAGTCATGTCATACTACAGACTATAAAGTGCTCAGACTTACTGAACAGACCACTGTAACAACACACCCGCCACATTTTGGGAAAGGACTGGCAACAAATAGACTCCATAAAGCAATTTACAGTATTATTACAGGCAGAGAGTATTTCTTAGAGTCTTAGCTGCTCGTTACTGTTTACAAAAAGAAAGAAACATGATCATTAACTATAGTTTCAATGGAGGTCATAGGGATTATGATTAAGATTTAACTCACTTTTTTGTTTGAACAATTGTGTTACATCTACATGACGAAAGTTTACATCTTTAATTCGTTGCAAACACAACATAGTATTTTTCTAAGACTCACGGATAGTAATGTTAAAATAGCTGGTAGTTAATACATTGGTGGGTAATGGGAAATGATGATGATTCATATGGACGCCTGGCTGCTTTGCTATGTGCGCATTATGCTTCTTCTGTATTTAGTGGCAGGAACAACTGCAGCACTTCAGCTGACACTGTAAAATAAAGTCTGATATTTTAGTAAAAATATTGTTTTATTAGAAAAACAAAAAAAAGTCAATAGAAAAGAAGTCTGATGACAGATTCATATAAACCTAATAATTTAGTCAAATCCACAATGTGCTCATTTGATTTATTGATGCACATTATGTATTTGTTTACTAGCTGTTTTCTTTCAAAGTGGTTTCACAACACTGGGAGATTCAGTCTTGGTAAAGGCGTTGGTCTTATACATGACATCAGTGCTATACAGTATGAGTGTACACAGAAGCTATTGTCTTAAGCTGGTTGCCAGAGCAACATTAGGCATCCATAATGAAAAGGTCTGTTTGCATCAGTGGCAGCCATGAAGAAAGAGCTTAGCTGTGAGAGGAAAGATGTAGGAAGTGCTTTTTTTTTTTTGGTGAACTGGACATTTGGAGCTCGGTAATTACAGTCTGCATCTTTACCCCAAAGGAGTAGAGCATCTCTGTTGAGTTTACCACACACCCCATTTTTTATTCAAGTTAAAACTGAGAAGATATTTCATCATATTGTGATTTTGGAACAGACAAATCAAATATCTGCAATGTTTTGGCTTTGGTATAGACAGATGCCAGTCTCTTGTTATATCACATCAAAACCCACCTGATTTAGTGAACTCAGTGAAATACAAAAAAATAATAAATAAATAAATAAATTATATTATATTTTTTAATGCAGTTAGTATTTTCCTGGCTTAAACCTACAAGCAAACCCGGATGAACGAAAAAATTCCACAGAACATTTCAGTGTTAGGGACAATTCTAATTTTTATTCTATGTTTCTTGTCAGTTACATTTTTATTGAGTCTGTGATCACTGTAGTTCAAATATACATTTGTTTGCTTAGATATTAGCCATTCCATACTGGCAATACTTTCTTTGGTGGAAAGTAGTCCTAACCCCATACATACACACAAACACACCCAACGCCCATTTATCAGATATGAGCTTCAGTGAGTTGAGTACTCAAAATGGTTGTCCACCCTCAGTGTGCTGTATAATTTGATATGTGTGACAGAGCGGATTCCATGCTGAGGGGATAGAGGCTGCTTTGTCTCATGTTTCTCTTTGTGGGATTGCTGTTCATTTCTAGGTCACTGGCTGGGGTGAACACTTAAATGAATTAATGAGTTGAAGGGCACTAAGAACTGTCCTCTTTGAGGGGCTCTGCTTACTTTTTCACACACATGCATTTGTGTTCCTATCATTTTGGGGACCTTTGACTGACAATTATTCATGCAATATTTAATGTTGTGCCTACATTGAAATCCAATGTAAAACTAACCCAAACCTCAAACTCAATAAGATGAGAGAAAGCTCATTGTTTGCTGTATTTACAGCAAGAAAAAAAACAATCAGGTTCCTCAGGGAACCAGCAGTATACAGTAGTCTACAAGATCAAAAGTGTCAGATATTCCTTTAGGGGATATTAAGGTCCCCACTAGGGAATAAAAACATGCGCATACACACACCGAACATTCCTCCTTCTCGGCTCGTCTGTAAAACACAATGTACTTTGGAAGATGCTGCCAATTTTTCAGATTCCGTTCTTCAATTAAGACAGAACATACTTGTTTGCATGATTGTATGTGCTTGTGTTATTTTTTTTTTTGTTTTGTTTTGTTTTGACCTTTATTATTCTCATCCCACTCCAGGACAGAACCTTGCACCCACTTTTACAATATCATCTCTGTCTGTTAACATTCACAGAGAAAAGACTATCATTTATGCATATCATCTTGACAGCTTGATCTGAATTCAGACACATTTCGAAGGTCTCATGTTTGATAGTTTTAATTACATAGATAGGGCATAGAGTTTGATTATCATCTTCTTCTTCTTCCTCTGCATATGTCTGCACAATAGCACTGATAACCTGTCTGACAGCAGGGAGACTGAAAAACCTGTCCAGCTGTGCTTCCTTTTCAGACAGAGCATATCATATTGCACACAAAAATTTTGAAAAAAAAGATTCAAAAGCTTTAGTTTTCCCCTCGACTTATTCCCATTTCACTGTTTTAATGAGAAACCTGTTGGACATGGTACTAAAGCAATCAAATCCAAGGTAAGCACTTTTATCAGCATGACTGAGTTTTTGCTGCACAAAGATCACTGTTAAATGGTAAAGCAAGTATTACATTGAGTACACTCTCTAAAGAGAAGGGCAATTTGAAGTTTATGATGCATTACATTTACAGTACATGAACGTTTACAGCATTTAGCAGACATTCTTATCCAGAGTGACATACAGAAATGCTCTGTAGTCTCTCAAACACATATTCTCATGCTAGTATGGTAGGTCAGGGAAAAGGAATAACTTTAAGCTAAAACTCGATGCTTATGGGAAAACAGGGCCCAGAGCAATTGTTAAAACATTCACCTGCTGCAGCAAGAGGCATTTCTTTTACAGGCAGTGGGTCTTAAGAATGGAATTGCAAAGAAAACCACAGGATGTCTTTTTAACCGATTACTTTCAGCCTTTCTGCTCACCTGATCAGTAAGCGCCACAAAATGTAGCCTACACAAGTCACAATGAAAATTCCCAACAACAATGTATGGTACTTTCTTTTTTTGTTTTGCCAATGTTTTATTTTAATAAAAGGAGACAATTTTCAGGATTTTATCTATAGAGTAGAAATATGGCCTTCAGAACAAAATAAAAATGGAAGGTCTCTCTCATACACACACACACACACACACACACACACACACACACACGTTATTAAAATTTTAGGAAACCTTGCCAGAGGATGCACAGGCAAACTATAATCATGTCAGATCAGCAAAGCACAGTAAGGGTAAGTGCTCTTTATTTAAACACATAATCCCATGGCCCTGAAAGGACACCTGACCTACACTTAAATAAAATAATCATGTCTGAATGTCACATTTACAGTATGAACAGGTAAAACCTTGTCTGTAATGGAAATAGAACAAAAATCTTAATTTCCCTCATCACAGCGATAAAGCATGTAATATGTATACACAGCACATAGGAAAATGGAAGGAGAATGTGTTTTTTTCCTGTTTTAGGTTTGTTGAGGTGAAGTCGATGCTTAGCTGAGCATCAAAAAAACAACCATGGGTCTCAGTGGGAACCATAAACAATCTCTGCATTGTTGTTCTAAGTGCAATTCTGTGTGGGAAAGGATTCTGCTGAAGCTTTGATATGGCTATGCAGTTTTAGTTCATTTTCAGCTGATACAATGACCATATTCTATAGAATATCTGTGTATTATACAACTGTTGTTGGTAAAAGTCACATAAATGTATATATAATGACTCAACAGTATCTTTTCAAACACAATTTTAAAAAAAAGTTTGTTTAATTTGGAAACTTGGAACTTCTGAGTCCCCCCACCCCAGTATAAAAGAAACTGAATGCGTCAATCTGCTACTTGGGGTCAAGAGGGAACAATCACAGTCCTGTGTGGGCTTTTTTTTATGGCATATGGGAGGGGCCAAGCTGCCAACCAGTGGCCTGTAACTCAGTATTCACAAAGACTCAGGGACACTGAGGACACAGTACTGTTCTGCCTCACACCCGTGAAGGCAAAAAAAAGTCAGACAGCCGAAAATTCACAAATGGATTTTTGCTGAATCTCAAAGTCAAGTCAAAGTCAAATTTTACAGAGACATACTGTGTACCGTGTACAATTTTTTGGATCTTTAAAACTACCAAAATTGTAAGAATGTACCACAACATTTTCGATGTTATCTTTGTTAAAGGTTTCATTTAGCTGAATTATGGCCAGTTTTACTTTCTAATATTCACTTTTGCATTCAAAATGATATCAGACTTCTGATATGTAAAGCCTATTTTGTAATATAGCTGTGGGGATTTGTCCTCATTTAACCACAAAAAAAGCATTACCAAGGGAAAGCTCTGATGTCACAGAGAAGGTGTGGTGCAAAATTCCAGTTAATCCAAAAGTGTTGTTGTCAGGGCTCTATACAGGCCACGTGTGTTCTTACACACTGACCTTGGCTAAGCATACCTTTATGGGCATTGTTATGATAAAAAAAAAATCGGGTTGGTGTCCTTTGATTCCGTGAAGGAAGATCTTAATGTTGTTACATTTGCTGCAAATAAATTCTAGACAATTGTGTGATTTGTGGCAACAGAAGGATCATATATGGTTGTGATTTTCAGGGGTCCCCATACTAAATGCCTCAAACTCGTCTAAATGATGGTTGGTGGCATTCAGTTTTATGGTGAGGCATCAGCTAAGTTTTTCTAATGGCTTTTCCACAGAGATGAAGATTTGCCCAAACACCTCGATGCAGTAGAATGGTGCACATTGATGGTGAGTCAGCTAAGGTTTGTGCAGGTCCTTAGGTCCAAACTGTTGCACATAGCACAATTACCATTTACCACAATTACCAGCTGAAGAAATACTACATTAAAGACATTTCCAACATGTATATAAGTTCAGTATATTTAATTTATGTAAAGAATGTGAAAAATATTCAATAATTGCTCCAGGTTACATAATATATATTATACACTGTGTACTATGTAACTATAAATAAAATAATTATAGCTAGAATAGCTATAGCTAGTGTGGTTGCATAAAGCCATAAAATACTGTAATTTTTGGCAAACTGCTGTTGTATAAGAGAAATCATTATAGGAAAACCACTGCTTTACGTCAGGTTACGTTTTTTATTCGTTACATTCGAATATATTGCTGGGGTTTTTCTCTGAAAAGATGACATTTCTTATCTGTGCATCTCGACTCCTTCCTGTGTCTGAACACTCAAAGACCCTGCTCTTTAATGAACGTGCCTAATAAACCTCCAATCTCTCACTCTTTCTATCTCAATGAATAAACTGACCCTTCTGTAGTAAGTAGACAGCTGCCTCCCATTTGCTCTAATTCAGCATCAGGGTGCTGTGAAGCAGAAGGTAGAGAAGGAGGAGAAGGAGGTGGTGGTGGTGGTCTGTTGAACCACATTCATCTGGGGTAAAATTACTTCTGGGCCTGTTGCTGTGAATCAAATAATTACTGGTCATGCAAAACTAGTGCTAATGAGCTTTCATTCTGGAGCCATGGGCCAACATTGACTCATGCATAATAGACTTTAATTATGCTTGTGGGTAGACAAAAGAAAGGTACAGAAAATGTACTTAACATTATTGTCTCCTCAGCCACTCTATTAGTTAGACTAATGCAAAAATACACATGAAAAATGTAGAGCCCAACATGTATTTGCTATATACTGCTCCCTATAAATGCATGATTTAGAATGATAAACAAAATAAAATTTACCCTTTAATAATGTATAATGTCCTGTGGATCAGTGGTTATTGCCAGGAAACAGCAAAATCTCCTCAACCACCCCATGATTAGAAAATTACTGCCATTGCATACGCACTGAAAAGACTCCCACACTGAGCGTGACAATAAGCACAATAAGCTGGGCCGTGGGATTTCGAATGACCAACAAAAGAAATGAAAATGATGGAAACAAGAACTTCCTTGGTAGTGCTGTTTTGGCTTTGGAAATTTCAAGTGATTGAATGTTGCTTAAAAAGCTCCTTTTATACAATGAGAATTTGTTCACCACAGACCTTGAAGAAAATCATGTTTTTTATGATTTTCCCGAGATGAGATAAAATGATATGTTGGGTACAGTATATGGCACTTTTATATTTAGCTGTAACCATGAACATTTCAGAAAGGAAACAGCAAACAACAAATATCCCACGGGACTCAGTGGTGCAAATCAATTTCACACCTCCCATACGGAACAGAAGAACAGGGACCCTCAGACCTTGATGGGTGTACTGTAATGGCTCACAAAAGCATTACAGGTCAAAGAATGAGAAGAGTCTCCTAAAATATGCCATGTGTCCTCCAGAGCTCATGGCTGTTTCTTTGATGGATGTTTCTCATTTTAAGTCAAAATGTATCACAAACACACAAAGAAACACACGTTTGTTGGAAAAATCCACATGCTGTGGGGGTAGCTGGCTGATAGATGTGAATTTACATTTATGCTATCTGGCAAATGCCTTTATCCAATGCGATTTTTGTAGTCAGAAGTGCTTTTGGAACTCTCAATCAATAAATATATTCTCATGCTGGTTCGCTAGGTCAGGGACTAAGAGTCTATCAGTCTATAAACCCTGTTAGGAAGGTAATATAGTATGAATAAACACAAGACAGCAAATAAAAAAATAAAGGGAAAAAAAGTAATTTAGTCATAGTTAGGGTGGAGTTTAAAATCTGTATCAATAGATCAGTTCCAAAGAGAACCATAACTGGTGCCTATAGAGGAATAGGCTTTATTGGGAGCCTCACAGAAAACTTCCCATTTTCATTTTAGGACTAAACACTGGCTCATTTAGTCATACGTTTAAGAATTTTATAATAAGGATGACTTGGCAGAACTAAGTAAGAAAAACTTGAGAATGTTTAAGGTTTTTCTACAGATGCTCTGTATTTGTTTGTATAGCGCTTTTTTTTAACAATGAACATTGTCTCAAAGCAGCTTTACACAGATAATGTGGTGAAAAAGAATGAATACTTTATAATTGTAAGTTTGTCCTTGATGAGCAAGGAGGTTTGACTGCTATACACACTGAGACTGAAACACCATCCAGAGATGCTACTTAACCGGAAAGTTTACTTCTAGCTGCATGTGGTACTAGTAAAAGTACATCCGTCTTATCCGAGTTGAGCAGAGGAAAGATATCAAGCATCCACTGTCTTAAGTCACACTCCTCAACATTTTGAAGCTGATTTCTCTCATCTGGTTTTGCTGAAATATACAACTGTGTATCATCAGAATAGCAATGGAAGCGAATACCATGTTTGTATATAATTTCACCCAGAGGCAGCATATATAAAGAGAAAAGCAGTGGGCCTAAAACAGATCTTTGCAGAACACCGAACTTTACATCAGAGAGTGTGGAGAACTCACCATTTACATCAACAAACTGATAGCGATCAGTTAAATAAAACCTAAGCCAGGAGAGAGCTGTTCCCTTTATTTCAACAACAGTCTCTAGTCTAGCAAGGAGGATATTATGATCAATGGTGTCAAAAGCTGCACTAAGGTCAAGCAAAACAAGTAAAGAGACAAAACCCTGATCAGAGGCCAATAACAGATAATTTACCACTTTAACCAGCACTGCCTCTGTGCTGTGATGAGGCCAAATCCTGACTGATACATTTAAAATGTTATTCCTAAGTAGATGTGAGCATAACTGCTGTGTACAACTTTTTTCAAAAATCTTGGAGATAAAAGGGGAGGTTTGATATTAGCCTCTAGTTAGACAGCTGACAAGGGTCAAGGTCAGGTTTCTTAATTAGGAGGTTGATAACTGCCAGTTTAAAGGATTTAAGTACTGATGCTGATGGAAGAGTTTTTTATTATCACATGCAGTTCACGGTGTTCACTAATGGTGTCATATGCTTTGTAGTTTGAGTAATGTAATAAACTCTACTAGCCACAGTTTAATGCAGTTTTGGATTTCAATAATCTCAAGAGTCCTGGGAAAAGGTTAATGTAACAACTAATGTAACAACATGAAGATTCTATGGAAAGGTCTGTTTAATTTTGCCGTTTGTACGATGGTGACGATCACAACCAGATGTTTGTTCAACCAAACCCATGAGTATTAATATAGAATTAGAAGGAGTTAGCCTTTTAGACACAGAATCAATTCTGAGATTGGGTAAGGAGGCTTGGAGTGCAGTCAGCGTTCCAGTTCATCCCAAAGGTGTTCAGTGGGGTGGAGGACAGGGCTCTGTGCTGGTGGTTTATTTTCTTTGACAGTGCTTCTCCACATTTAGACACAGGCCACATCAGATTCAGAAAAAAAGTCAAGTTTATTTCTATAGCGCTTTTCACAAAGGACATTGTCTCAAAGCAGTTTTAAGAATTTAAGAGTTAAGGTGAGCAATGTGTATTTATCCATGATGAGCAGCCATGGCAACTGTGGCAAGGAAAACCTTATTTAGATGTTATGAAAAAGAAACCTTGAGCGAAACCAGACTCAAAAGGGGAACCCATCCTCATTTGGGTGACATCAAGAGCTTGATTATAGTCTTTAAACAATACAGAACACTGGAGAGTGAGAACGAACATGAGCACTGGAGTGTAAGATTATGAGTAATGTTCTTTCTACAGTCTTTTACAGTCATTTGAGGTTATGGAACCAGGAGCTACTGAGCAACTTATAAAATAGCTCAACATGTGAGATCATCATAGATCCAACACAAGCTTCTCCATGCCAGAGCCTTTAAACACTCAAAGTGGTCCAATGTCCAAACTCCACATGAAGTAAAATTCCAAATGGTACTGATACATCTCTCGATGGTTTGGGATGTTTGCGAGTTCGGCATCTACTTCTTTAAAGGTCCACAATCTTCACAAGGTGGGATGTGACTGGAGCTGGCACAACCTCAGGATGCCTCAGGATGGGTAGAGAAAGAGAAGCAGTGGAGAGGAATTAGCATAGCTGCTGTTCATGATATTAACAAGCACAAGTTGATAATGTGCATTTGATCAGATGTACTGGAACACAAGGTTATGACATGTGTGTTATGTGTAGAACTCGCTAAAAATATACATTTTGCATCTGCATTTAAACTGGGAGAGTGTCTAAACCACAAACACTGTCAGGAAGACTACTCCAAAGTTTAGGAGCTACATGTGAGAATGATCTACCACCTTTAGTGGACTTTTTGAGGAACTACTAGAAGTCCAGAGTTTTGAGATCTCAGGGAGCGTGACTGGTTGTAGCATGTTAAAAGACTGGATAGATACATGGGAGCTAAACCATTTAGTGTTTTGTAAGTACATAGCAATCGTTTGTAGTCGATTGGAAACTTAACAGGTAGCCAGTGAAGGGATGATAAGATTGGGGTTATATAGTCATATTTTCTTGACCTTGTGAGAACTCTGGCTGCTGCATTCTGGACAAACTGTAGCTTGTTTATTAATGATGCAGCATAATGATACAACAACCCAGTATTTCATTACAAAAGTCCAGTCTGGAGGACATAAACACATGGACGAGCTTCTCTGCATCAGAAATAGACATTTTTCTTATCTTAGCAATATTTATAAGGTGGAAGTCTGTTTTCGTAATATGGTTGATTATGGTTTTTAAAAGACAAGTTGCTGTCTAAAATAACTCACACGTCTTTTACTGTTGAACTAGTAGTTACAGAACATCCGTTCTAAATGCAGGTTAAAATGCTGGAGTTTCTGTGTACTGGTTTTTGGGGGGCGATTAGCAAAATCT